>NW_027438505.1:0-77000 GCF_000715075.1 Nicotiana tabacum
TTGTCCCGGACATCAGATACGGCGTAAGAAATAATTTCCACCCACTCGAAATGACCACATTATATTTTTTGGCATTTTACAGCCATAAAACTGCAAATCCGCGCGAGTCCCAAATTTTTGTGTGCTATAGCCCATGCCTTCCGCCTTGGGCCCGGATGGATCCGTCGTGGAATCGCCTAATATTTGTCCCGGACATCAGATACGGCGTAAGAAATAATTTCCACCCACTCGAAATGACCACATTATATTTTTTGGCATTTTACAGCCATAAAACTGCAAATCCGCGCGAGTCCCAAATATGCCTTCCGCCTTGGGCCCGGATGGATCCGTCGTGGAATCGCCTAATATTTGTCCCGGACATCAAATACGGCGTAAGAAACAATTTCCACCCACTCGAAATGACCACATTATATTTTTTGGCATTTTACAGCCATAAAACTGCAAATCCGCGCGAGTCCCAAATTTTTGTGTGCTATAGCCCATGCCTTCCGCCTTGGGCCCGGATGGATCCGTCGTGGAATCGCCTAATATTTGTCCCGGACATCAGATACGGCGTAAGAAATAATTTCCACCCACTCGAAATGACCACATTATATTTTTTGGCATTTTACAGCCATAAAACTGCAAATCCGCGCGAGTCCCAAATATACCTTCCGCCTTGGGCCCGGATGGATCCGTCGTGGAATCGCCTAATATTTGTCCCGGACATCAAATACGGCGTAAGAAACAATTTCCACCCACTCGAAATGACCACATTATATTTTTTGGCATTTTACAGCCATAAAACTGCAAATCCGCGCGAGTCCCAAATTTTTGTGTGCTATAGCCCATGCCTTCCGCCTTGGGCCCGGATGGATCCGTCGTGGAATCGCCTAATATTTGTCCCGGACATCAGATACGGCGTAAGAAATAATTTCCACCCACTCGAAATGACCACATTATATTTTTTGGCATTTTACAGCCATAAAACTGCAAATCCGCGCGAGTCCCAAATTTTTGTGTGCTATAGCCCATGCCTTCCGCCTTGGGCCCGGATGGATCCGTCGTGGAATCGCCTAATATTTGTCCCGGACATCAGATACGGCGTAAGAAACAATTTCCACCCACTCGAAATGACCACATTATATTTTTTGGCATTTTACAGCCATAAAACTGCTAATCCGCGCAAGTCCCAAATTTTTGTGTGCTATAGCCCATGCCTTCCCCCTTGGGCCCGGATGGATCCGTCGTGGAATCGCCTAATATTTGTCCCGGACATCAAATACGGCGTAAGAAACAATTTCCACCCACTCGAAATGACCACATTATATTTTTTGGCATTTTACAGCCATAAAACTGCAAATCCGCGCGAGTCCCAAATTTTTGTGTGCTATAGCCCATGCCTTCCGCCTTGGGCCCGGATGGATCCGTCGTGGAATCGCCTAATATTTGTCCCGGACATCAAATACGGCGTAAGAAACAATTTCCACCCACTCGAAATGACCACATTATATTTTTTGGCATTTTACAGCCATAAAACTGCAAATCCGCGCGAGTCCCAAATATGCCTTCCGCCTTGGGCCCGGATGGATCCGTCGTGGAATCGCCTAATATTTGTCCCGGACATCAAATACGGCCTAAGAAACAATTTGCACCCACTCGAAATGACCACATTATATTTTTTTGGCATTTTACATCCATAAAACTACAAATCCGCGCGAGTCCCAAATTTTTGTGTGCTATAGCCCATGCCTTCCGCCTTGGGCCCGGATGGATCCGTCGTGGAATCGCCTAATATTTGTCCCGGACATCAAATACGGCGTAAGAAATAATTTCCACCCACTCGAAATGACCACATTATATTTTTTGGCATTTTACAGCCATAAAACTGCAAATCCGCGTGAGTCCCAAATTTTTGTGTGCTATAGCCCATGCCTTCCGCCTTGGGCCCGGATGGATCCGTCGTGGAATCGCCTAATATTTGTCCAGGACATCAAATACGGCGTAAGAAATAATTTCCACCCACTCGAAATGACCACATTATATTTTTTGGCATTTTACAGCCATAAAACTGCAAATCCGCGCGAGTCCCAAATTTTTGTGTGCTATAGCCCATGCCTTCCGCCTTGGGCCCGGATGGATCCGTCGTGGAATCGCCTAATATTTGTCCCGGACATCAAATACGGCGTAAGAAACAATTTCCACCCACTCGAAATAACCACATTATATTTTTTGGCATTTTACAGCCATAAAACTGCAAATCCGCGCGAGTCCCAAATATTTGTGTGCTATAGCCCATGCCTTCCGCCTTGGGCCCGGATGGATCCGTCGTGGAATCGCCTAATATTTGTCCCGGACATCAAATACGGCGTAAGAAACAATTTCCACCCACTCGAAATGACCACATTATATTTTTTGGCATTTTACAGCCATAAAACTGCAAATCCGCGCGAGTCCCAAATATTTGTGTGCTATAGCCCATGCCTTCCGCCTTGGGCCCGGATGGATCCGTCGTGGAATCGCCTAATATTTGTCCCGGACATCAAATACGGCGTAAGAAACAATTTCCACCCACTCGAAATGACCACATTATATTTTTTGGCATTTTACAGCCATAAAACTGCAAATCCGCGCGAGTCCCAAATTTTTGTGTGCTATAGCCCATGCCTTCCGCCTTGGGCCCGGATGGATCCGTCGTGGAATCGCCTAATATTTGTCCCGGACATCAGATACGGCGTAAGAAACAATTTCCACCCACTCGAAATGACCACATTATATTTTTTGGCATTTTACAGCCATAAAACTGCAAATCCGCGTGAGTCCCAAATTTTTGTGTGCTATAGCCCATGCCTTCCGCCTTGGGCCCGGATGGATCCGTCGTGGAATCGCCTAATATTTGTCCAGGACATCAAATACGGCGTAAGAAATAATTTCCACCCACTCGAAATGACCACATTATATTTTTTGGCATTTTACAGCCATAAAACTGCAAATCCGCGCGAGTCCCAAATTTTTGTGTGCTATAGCCCATGCCTTCCGCCTTGGGCCCGGATGGATCCGTCGTGGAATCGCCTAATATTTGTCCCGGACATCAAATATGGCGTAAGAAACTATTTCCACCCACTCGAAATAACCACATTATATTTTTTGGCATTTTACAGCCATAAAACTGCAAATCCGCGCGAGTCCCAAATATTTGTGTGCTATAGCCCATGCCTTCCGCCTTGGGCCCGGATGGATCCGTCGTGGAATCGCCTAATATTTGTCCCGGACATCAAATACGGCGTAAGAAACAATTTCCACCCACTCGAAATGACCACATTATATTTTTTGGCATTTTACAGCCATAAAACTGCAAATCCGCGCGAGTCCCAAATTTTTGTGTGCTATAGCCCATGCCTTCCGCCTTGGGCCCGGATGGATCCGTCGTGGAATCGCCTAATATTTGTCCCGGACATCAGATACGGCGTAAGAAATAATTTCCACCCACTCGAAATGACCACATTATATTTTTTGGCATTTTACAGCCATAAAACTGCAAATCCGCGCGAGTCCCAAATATGCCTTCCGCCTTGGGCCCGGATGGATCCGTCGTGGAATCGCCTAATATTTGTCCCGGACATCAAATACGGCGTAAGAAACAATTTCCACCCACTCGAAATGACCACATTATATTTTTTGGCATTTTACAGCCATAAAACTGCAAATCCGCGCGAGTCCCAAATTTTTGTGTGCTATAGCCCATGCCTTCCGCCTTGGGCCCGGATGGATCCGTCGTGGAATCGCCTAATATTTGTCCCGGACATCAGATACGGCGTAAGAAATAATTTCCACCCACTCGAAATGACCACATTATATTTTTTGGCATTTTACAGCCATAAAACTGCAAATCCGCGCGAGTCCCAAATATACCTTCCGCCTTGGGCCCGGATGGATCCGTCGTGGAATCGCCTAATATTTGTCCCGGACATCAAATACGGCGTAAGAAACAATTTCCACCCACTCGAAATGACCACATTATATTTTTTGGCATTTTACAGCCATAAAACTGCAAATCCGCGCGAGTCCCAAATTTTTGTGTGCTATAGCCCATGCCTTCCGCCTTGGGCCCGGATGGATCCGTCGTGGAATCGCCTAATATTTGTCCCGGACATCAGATACGGCGTAAGAAATAATTTCCACCCACTCGAAATGACCACATTATATTTTTTGGCATTTTACAGCCATAAAACTGCAAATCCGCGCGAGTCCCAAATTTTTGTGTGCTATAGCCCATGCCTTCCGCCTTGGGCCCGGATGGATCCGTCGTGGAATCGCCTAATATTTGTCCCGGACATCAGATACGGCGTAAGAAACAATTTCCACCCACTCGAAATGACCACATTATATTTTTTGGCATTTTACAGCCATAAAACTGCTAATCCGCGCAAGTCCCAAATTTTTGTGTGCTATAGCCCATGCCTTCCCCCTTGGGCCCGGATGGATCCGTCGTGGAATCGCCTAATATTTGTCCCGGACATCAAATACGGCGTAAGAAA
This sequence comes from Nicotiana tabacum, assembly GCF_000715075.1. Lineage (NCBI taxonomy): Eukaryota > Viridiplantae > Streptophyta > Magnoliopsida > Solanales > Solanaceae > Nicotiana > Nicotiana tabacum. Next base: position 4,518 of record NW_027438505.1, read on the forward strand.
CAATTTCCACCCACTCGAAATGACCACATTATATTTTTTGGCATTTTACAGCCATAAAACTGCAAATCCGCGCGAGTCCCAAATTTTTGTGTGCTATAGCCCATGCCTTCCGCCTTGGGCCCGGATGGATCCGTCGTGGAATCGCCTAATATTTGTCCCGGACATCAAATACGGCGTAAGAAACAATTTCCACCCACTCGAAATGACCACATTATATTTTTTGGCATTTTACAGCCATAAAACTGCAAATCCGCGCGAGTCCCAAATATGCCTTCCGCCTTGGGCCCGGATGGATCCGTCGTGGAATCGCCTAATATTTGTCCCGGACATCAAATACGGCGTAAGAAATAATTTCCACCCACTCGAAATGACCACATTATATTTTTTGGCATTTTACAGCCATAAAACTGCAAATCCGCGCGAGTCCCAAATTTTTGTGTGCTATAGCCCATGCCTTCCGCCTTGGGCCCGGATGGATCCGTCGTGGAATCGCCTAATATTTGTCCCGGACATCAAATACGGCGTAAGAAATAATTTCCACCCACTCGAAATGACCACATTATATTTTTTGGCATTTTACAGCCATAAAACTGCAAATCAGCGCGAGTCCCAAATTTTTGTGTGCTATAGCCCATGCCTTCCGCCTTGGGCCCGGATGGATCCGTCGTGGAATCGCCTAATATTTGTCCCGGACATCAAATACGGCGTAAGAAACAATTTCCACCCACTCGAAATGACCACATTATATTTTTTGGCATTTTACAGCCATAAAACTGCAAATCCGCGCGAGTCCCAAATTTTTGTGTGCTATAGCCCATGCCTTCCGCCTTGGGCCCGGATGGATCCGTCGTGGAATCGCCTAATATTTGTCCCGGACATCAAATACGGCGTAAGAAACAATTTTCACCCACTCGAAATGACCACATTATATTTTTTGGCATTTTACAGCCATAAAACTGCAAATCCGCGCGAGTCCCAAATTTTTGTGTGCTATAGCCCATGCCTTCCGCCTTGGGCCCGGATGGATCCGTCGTGGAATCGCCTAATATTTGTCCCGGACATCAAATACGGCGTAAGAAATAATTTCCACCCACTCGAAATGACCACATTATATTTTTTGGCATTTTACAGCCATAAAACTGCAAATCCGCGCGAGTCCCAAATTTTTGTGTGCTATAGCCCATGCCTTCCGCCTTGGGCCCGGATGGATCCGTCGTGGAATCGCCTAATATTTGTCCCGGACATCAAATACGACGTAAGAAACAATTTCCACCCACTCGAAATGACCACATTATATTTTTTGGCATTTTACAGCCATAAAACTGCAAATCCGCGCGAGTCCCAAATTTTTGTGTGCTATAGCCCATGCCTTCCGCCTTGGGCCCGGATGAATCCGTCGTGGAATCGCCTAATATTTGTCCCGGACATCAAATACGGCGTAAGAAACAATTTCCACCCACTCGAAATGACCACATTATATTTTTTGGCATTTTACAGCCATAAAACTGCAAATCAGCGCGAGTCCCAAATTTTTGTGTGCTATAGCCCATGCCTTCCGCCTTGGGCCCGGATGGATCCGTCGTGGAATCGACTAATATTTGTCCCGGACATCAAATACGGCGTAAGAAACAATTTCCACCCACTCGAAATGACCACATTATATTTTTTGGCATTTTACATCCATAAAACTGCAAATCCGCGCGAGTCCCAAATTTTTGTGTGCTATAGCCCATGCCTTCCGCCTTGGGCCCGGATGGATCCGTCGTGGAATCGCCTAATATTTGTCCCGGACATCAAATACGGCGTAAGAAATAATTTCCACCCACTCCGAAATGACCACATTATATTTTTTGGCATTTTACAGCCATAAAACTGCAAATCCGCGCGAGTCCCAAATTTTTGTGTGCTATAGCCCATGCCTTCCGCCTTGGGCCCGGATGAATCCGTCGTGGAATCGCCTAATATTTGTCCCGGACATCAAATACGGCGTAAGAAACAATTTCCACCCACTCGAAATGACCACATTATATTTTTTGGCATTTTACAGCCATAAAACTGCAAATCAGCGCGAGTCCCAAATTTTTGTGTGCTATAGCCCATGCCTTCCGCCTTGGGCCCGGATGGATCCGTCGTGGAATCGACTAATATTTGTCCCGGACATCAAATACGGCGTAAGAAACAATTTCCACCCACTCGAAATGACCACATTATATTTTTTGGCATTTTACATCCATAAAACTGCAAATCCGCGCGAGTCCCAAATTTTTGTGTGCTATAGCCCATGCCTTCCGCCTTGGGCCCGGATGGATCCGTCGTGGAATCGCCTAATATTTGTCCCGGACATCAAATACGGCGTAAGAAATAATTTCCACCCACTCGAAATGACCACATTATATTTTTTGGCATTTTACAGCCATAAAACTGCAAATCCGCGCGAGTCCCAAATTTTTGTGTGCTATAGCCCATGCCTTCCGCCTTGGGCCCGGATGGATCCGTCGTGGAATCGCCTAATATTTGTCCCGGACATCAAATACGGCGTAAGAAATAATTTCCACCCACTCGAAATGACCACATTATATTTTTTGGCATTTTACAGCCATAAAACTGCAAATCCGCGCGAGTCCCAAATTTTTGTGTGCTATACCCCATGCCTTCCGCCTTGGGCCCGGATGGATCCGTCGTGGAATCGCCTAATATTTGTCCCGGACATCAAATACGACGTAAGAAACAATTTCCACCCACTCGAAATGACCACATTATATTTTTTGGCATTTTACAGCCATAAAACTGCAAATCCGCGCGAGTCCCAAATTTTTGTGTGCTATAGCCCATGCCTTCCGCCTTGGGCCCGGATGAATCCGTCGTGGAATCGCCTAATATTTGTCCCGGACATCAAATACGGCGTAAGAAACAATTTCCACCCACTCGAAATGACCACATTATATTTTTTGGCATTTTACAGCCATAAAACTTCAAATCCGCGCGAGTCCCAAATTTTTGTGTGCTATAGCCCATGCCTTCCGCCTTGGGCCCGGATGGATCCGTCGTGGAATCGCCTAATATTTGTCCCGGACATCAAATACGGCGTAAGAAATAATTTCCACCCACTCGAAATGACCACATTATATTTTTTGGCATTTTACAGCCATAAAACTGCAAATCCGCGCGAGTCCCAAATATTTGTGTGCTATAGCCCATGCCTTCCGCCTTGGGCCCGGATGGATCCGTCGTGGAATCGCCTAATATTTGTCCCGGACATCAAATACGGCGTAAGAAACAATTTCCACCCACTCGAAATGACCACATTATATTTTTTGGCATTTTACAGCCATAAAACTGCAAATCTGCGCGAGTCCCAAATTTTTGTGTGCTATAGCCCATGCCTTCCGCCTTGGGCCCGGATGGATCCGTCGTGGAATCGCCTAATATTTGTCCCGGACATCAAATACGGCGTAAGAAATAATTTCCACCCACTCGAAATGACCACATTATATTTTTTGGCATTTTACAGCCATAAAACTGCAAATCCGTTCGAGTCCCAAATATTTGTGTGCTATAGCCCATGCCTTCCGCCTTGGGCCCGGATGGATCCGTCGTGGAATCGCCTAATATTTGTCCCGGACATCAAATACGGCGTAAGAAACAATTTCCACCCACTCGAAATGACCACATTATATTTTTTGGCATTTTACAGCCATAAAACTGCAAATCTGCGCGAGTCCCAAATTTTTGTGTGCTATAGCCCATGCCTTCCGCCTTGGGCCCGGATGGATCCGTCGTGGAATCGCCTAATATTTGTCCCGGACATCAAATACGGCGTAAGAAATAATTTCCACCCACTCGAAATGACCACATTATATTTTTTGGCATTTTACAGCCATAAAACTGCAAATCCGTTCGAGTCCCAAATTTTTGTGTGCTATAGCCCATGCCTTCTGCCTTGGGCCCGGATGGATCCGTCGTGGAATCGCCTAATATTTGTCCCGGACATCAAATACGGCGTAAGAAACAATTTCCACCCACTCGAAATGACCACATTATATTTTTTGGCATTTTACATCCATAAAACTGCAAATCCGCGCGAGTCCCAAATTTTTGTGTGCTATAGCCCATGCCTTCCGCCTTGGGCCCGGATGGATCCGTCGTGGAATCGCCTAATATTTGTCCCGGACATCAAATACGGCGTAAGAAATAATTTCCACCCACTCGAAATGACCACATTATATTTTTTGGCATTTTACAGCCATAAAACTGCAAATCCGCGCGAGTCCCAAATTTTTGTGTGCTATAGCCCATGCCTTCCGCCTTGGGCCCGGATGGATCCGTCGTGGAATCGCCTAATATTTGTCCCGGACATCAAATACGGCGTAAGAAACAATTTCCACCCACTCGAAATGACCACATTATATTTTTTGGCATTTTACATCCATAAAACTGCAAATCCGCGCGAGTCCCAAATTTTTGTGTGCTATAGCCCATGCCTTCCGCCTTGGGCCCGGATGGATCCGTCGTGGAATCGCCTAATATTTGTCCCGGACATCAAATACGGCGTAAGAAATAATTTCCACCCACTCGAAATGACCACATTATATTTTTTGGCATTTTACAGCCATAAAACTGCAAATCCGCGCGAGTCCCAAATTTTTGTGTGCTATAGCCCATGCCTTCCGCCTTGGGCCCGGATGGATCCGTCGTGGAATCGCCTAATATTTGTCCCGGACATCAAATACGGCGTAAGAAATAATTTCCACCCACTCGAAATGACCACATTATATTTTTTGGCATTTTACAGCCATAAAACTGCAAATCCGCGCGAGTCCCAAATTTTTGTGTGCTATACCCCATGCCTTCCGCCTTGGGCCCGGATGGATCCGTCGTGGAATCGCCTAATATTTGTCCCGGACATCAAATACGACGTAAGAAACAATTTCCACCCACTCGAAATGACCACATTATATTTTTTGGCATTTTACAGCCATAAAACTGCAAATCCGCGCGAGTCCCAAATTTTTGTGTGCTATAGCCCATGCCTTCCGCCTTGGGCCCGGATGAATCCGTCGTGGAATCGCCTAATATTTGTCCCGGACATCAAATACGGCGTAAGAAACAATTTCCACCCACTCGAAATGACCACATTATATTTTTTGGCATTTTACAGCCATAAAACTGCAAATCCGCGCGAGTCCCAAATATTTGTGTGCTATAGCCCATGCCTTCCGCCTTGGGCCCGGATGGATCCGTCGTGGAATCGGCTAATATTTGTCCCGGACATCAAATACGGCGTAAGAAACAATTTCCACCCACTAGAAACGACCACATTATATTTTTTTGGCATTTTACAGCGATAAAACTGCAAATCCGCGCGAGTCCCAAATTTTTGTGTGCTATAGCCCATGCCTTCCGCCTTGGGCCCGGATGAATCCGTCGTGGAATCGCCTAATATTTGTCCCGGACATCAAATACGGCGTAAGAAACAATTTCCACCCACTCGAAATGACCACATTATATTTTTTGGCATTTTACAGCCATAAAAATGCAAATCCGCGCGAGTCCCAAATTTTTGTGTGCTATAGCCCATGCCTTCCGCCTTGGGCCCGGATGGATCCGTCGTGTAATCGCCTAATATTTGTCCCGGACATCAAATACGGCGTAAGAAACAATTTCCACCCACTCGAAATGACCACATTATATTTTTTGGCATTTTACAGCCATAAAACTGCAAATCCGCGCGAGTCCCAAATTTTTGTGTGCTATAGCCCTTGCCTTCCGCCTTGGGCCCGGATGGATCCGTCGTGGAATCGCCTAATATTTGTCCCGGACATCAAATACGGCGTAAGAAATAATTTCCACCCACTCGAAATAACCACATTATATTTTTTGGCATTTTACAGCCATAAAACTGCAAATCCGCGCGAGTCCCAAATATTTGTGTGCTATAGCCCATGCCTTCCGCCTTGGGCCCGGATGGATCCGTCGTGGAATCGCCTAATATTTGTCCCGGACATCAAATACGGCGTAAGAAACAATTTCCACCCACTCGAAGTGACCACATTATATTTTTTGGCATTTTACAGCCATAAAACTGCAAATCCGCGCGAGTCCCAAATTTTTGTGTGCTATTGCCCATGCCTTTCGCCTTGGGCCCGGATGGATCCGTCGTGGAATCGCCTAATATTTGTCCCGGACATCAAATACGGCGTAAGAAACAACTTCCACCCACTCGAAATAACCACATTATATTTTTTGGCATTTTACAGCCATAAAACTGCAAATCCGCGCGAGTCCCAAATATTTGTGTGCTATAGCCCATGCCTTCCGCCTTGGGCCCGGATGGATCCGTCGTGGAATCGGCTAATATTTGTCCCGGACATCAAATACGGCGTAAGAAACAATTTCCACCCACTCGAAACGACCACATTATATTTTTTTGGCATTTTACAGCCATAAAACTGCAAATCCGTGCGAGTCCCAAATATTTGTGTGCTATAACCCATGCCTTCCGCCTTGGGCCCGGATGGATCCGTCGTGGAATCGCCTAATATTTGTCCCGGACATCAAATACGGCCTAAGAAACAATTTCCACCCACCCGAAATGACCACATTATATTTTTTGGCATTTTACAGCCATAAAACTGCAAATTCGCGCGAGTCCCAAATTTTTGTGTGCTATAGCCCATGCCTTCCGCCTTGGGCCCGGATGGATCCGTCGTGGAATCGCCTAATATTTGTCCCTGACATCAAATACGGCATAAGAAATAGTTTCCACCCACTCGAAATGTCCACATTATATTTTTTGGCATTTTACAACCATAAAACTGCAAATCCGCGCGAGTCCCAAATATTTGTGTGCTATAGCAGCCCATGTCTTCCGCCTTGGGCCCGGATGGATCCGTCGTGAAATCGGATAATATTTTTCCCGGACATCAAATACGGCGTAATAAACAATTTCCACCCACTCGAAATAACCACATTATATTTTTTTGGCATTTTACAGCCATAAAACTACAAATCCGCGCGAGTCCCAAATTTTTGTGTGCTATAGCCCATGCCTTCCGCCTTGGGCCCGGATGGATCCGTCGTGGAATCGCCTAATATTTGTCCCGGACATCAAATACGGCGTAAGAAACAATTTCCACCCACTCGAAATAACCACATTATATTTTTTGGCATTTTACAGCCATAAAACTGCAAATCCGCGCGAGTCCCAAATATTTGTGTGCTATAGCCCATGCCTTCCGCCTTGGGCCCGGATGGATCCGTCGTGGAATCGCCTAATATTTGTCCCGGACATCAAATACGGCGTAAGAAACAATTTCCACCCACTCGAAACGACCACATTATATTTTTTTGGCATTTTACAGCCATAAAACTGCAAATCCGCGCGAGTCCCAAATATTTGTGTGCTATAGCCCATGCCTTCCGCCTTGGGCCCGGATGGATCCGTCGTGGAATCGCCTAATATTTGTCCCGGACAACAAATACGGCGTAAGAAATAGTTTCCACCCACTCGAAATGACCACATTATATTTTTTTGGCATTTTACAGCCATAAAACTGCAAATCCGCGCGATTCCCAAATTTTTGTGTGCTATAGCCCATGCCTTCTGCCTTGGGCCCGGATGGATCCGTCGTGGAATCGCCTAATATTTGTCCCGGACATCAAATACGGCATAAGAAACAGTTTCCACCCACTCGAAATGACCACATTATATTTTTTTGGCATTTTACAGCCATAAAACTGCAAATCCGCGCGAGTCCCAAATTTTTGTGTGCTATAGCCCATGCCTTCCGCCTTGGGCCCGGATGGATCCGTCGTGGAATCGCCTAATATTTGTTCCGGACATCAAATACGGCGTAAGAAACAATTTCCACCCACTCGAAATGACCACATTATATTTTTTTGGCATTTTACAGCCATAAAACTGCAAATCCGCGCGAGTCCCAAATATTTGTGTGCTATTGCCCATGCCTTCTGCCTTGGGCCCGGATGGATCCGTCGTGGAATCGCCTAATATTTGTTCCGGACATCAAAACGGCCTAAGAAACAATTTCCACCCACTCGAAATGACCACATTATATTTTTTTGGCATTTTACAGCCATAAAACTGCAAATCCGCGCGAGTCCCAAATTTTTGTGTGCTATTGCCCATGCCTTTCGCCTTGGGCCCGGATGGATCCGTCGTGGAATCGCCTAATATTTGTCCCGGACATCAAATACGGCGTAAGAAACAATTTCCACCCACTCGAAATAACCACATTATATTTTTTGGCATTTTACAGCCATAAAACTGCAAATCCGCGCGAGTCCCAAATATTTGTGTGCTATAGCCCATGCCTTCCGCCTTGGGCCCGGATGGATCCGTCGTGGAATCGCCTAATATTTGTCCCGGACATCAAATACGGCGTAAGAAACAATTTCCACCCACTCGAAATGACCACATTATATTTTTTTGGCATTTTACAGCCATAAAACTGCAAATCCGCGCGAGTCCCAAATATTTGTGTGCTATAGCCCATGCCTTCCGCCTTGGGCACGGATGGATCCGTCGTGGAATCGCCTAATATTTGTCCCGGACATCAAATACGACATAAGAAACAACTTCCACCCACTCGAAATGACCACATTATATTTTTTGGCATTTTACAACCATAAAACTGCAAATCCGCGCGAGTCCAAAATATTTGTGTGCTATAGCCCATGCCTTCCGCCTTGGGCCCGGATGGATCCGTCGTGGAATCGCCTAATATTTGTCCCTAACATCAAATACGGCATAAGAAATAGTTTCCACCCACTCGAAATGACCACATTATATTTTTTGGCATTTTACAGCCATAAAACTGCAAATCCGCGCGAGTCCCAAATTTTTGTGCGCTATAGCCCATGCCTTCCGCCTTGGGCCCGGATGGATCCGTCGTGGAATCGCCTAATATTTGTCCCGGACATCAAATACGGCCTAAGAAACAATTTCCACCCACCCGAAATGACCACATTATATTTTTTGGCATTTTACAGCCATAAAACTGCAAATTCGCGCGAGTCCCAAATTTTTGTGTGCTATAGCCCATGCCTTCCGCCTTGGGCCCGGATGGATCCGTCGTGGAATCGCCTAATATTTGTCCCGGACATCAAATACGGCGTAAGAAATAATTTCCACCCACTCGAAATGACCACATTATATTTTTTGGCATTTTACAACCATAAAACTGCAAATCCGCGCGAGTCCCAAATATTTGTGTGCTATAGCAGCCCATGCCTTCCGCCTTGGGCCCGGATGGATCCGTCGTGAAATCGGATAATATTTTTCCCGGACATCAAATACGGCGTAAGAAACAATTTCCACCCACTCGAAATAACCACATTATATTTTTTTGGCATTTTACAGCCATAAAACTACAAATCCGCGCGAGTCCCAAATTTTTGTGTGCTATAGCCCATGCCTTCCGCCTTGGGCCCGGATGGATCCGTCGTGGAATCGCCTAATATTTGTCCCGGACATCAAATACGGCGTAAGAAACAATTTCCACCCACTCGAAATAACCACATTATATTTTTTGGCATTTTACAGCCATAAAACTGCAAATCCGCGCGAGTCCCAAATATTTGTGTACTATAGCCCATGCCTTCCGCCTTGGGCCCGGATGGATCCGTCGTGGAATCGGCTAATATTTGTCCCGGACATCAAATACGGCGTAAGAAACAATTTCCACCCACTCGAAACGACCACATTATATTTTTTTGGCATTTTACAGCCATAAAACTGCAAATCCGTGCGAGTCCCAAATATTTGTGTGCTATAACCCATGCCTTCCGCCTTGGGCCCGGATGGATCCGTCGTGGAATCGCCTAATATTTGTCCCGGACAACAAATACGGCGTAAGAAATAGTTTCCACCCACTCGAAATGACCACATTATAATTTTTTTGGCATTTTACAGCCATAAAACTGCAAATCCGCGCGAGTCCCAAATATTTGTGTGCTATAGCAGCCCATGCCTTCCGCCTTGGGCCCGGATGGATCCGTCGTGAAATCGGATAATATTTTTCCCGGACATCAAATACGGCGTAAGAAACAATTTCCACCCACTCGAAATAACCACATTATATTTTTTTGGCATTTTACAGCCATAAAACTGCAAATCCGCGCGAGTCCCAAATTTTTGTGTGCTAAAGCCCATGCCTTCCGCCTTGGGCCCGGATGGATCCGTCGTGGAATCGCCTAATATTTGTCCCGGACATCAAATACGGCGTAAGAAACAGTTTCCACCCACTCGAAATGACCACATTATATTTTTTGGCATTTTACAGCCATAAAACTGCAAATCCGCGCGAGTCCCAAATATTTGTGTGCTATAGCAGCCCATGCCTTCCGCCTTGGGCCCGGATGGATCCGTCGTGAAATCGGATAATATTTTTCCCGGACATCAAATACGGCGTAAGAAACAATTTCCACCCACTCGAAATAACCACATTATATTTTTTTGGCATTTTACAGCCATAAAACTACAAATCCGCGCGAGTCCCAAATTTTTGTGTGCTATAGCCCATGCCTTCCGCCTTGGGCCCGGATGGATCCGTCGTGGAATCGCCTAATATTTGTCCCGGACATCAAATACGGCGTAAGAAACAATTTCCACCCACTCGAAATAACCACATTATATTTTTTGGCATTTTACAGCCATAAAACTGCAAATCCGCGCGAGTCCCAAATATTTGTGTGCTATAGCCCATGCCTTCCGCCTTGGGCCCGGATGGATCCGTCGTGGAATCGCCTAATATTTGTCCCGGACATCAAATACGGCGTAAGAAACAATTTCCACCCACTCGAAACGACCACATTATATTTTTTTGGCATTTTACAGCGATAAAACTGCAAATCCGCGCGAGTCCCAAATTTTTGTGTGCTATAGCCCATGCCTTCCGCCTTGGGCCCGGATGAATCCGTCGTGGAATCGCCTAATATTTGTCCCGGACATCAAATACGGCGTAAGAAACAATTTCCATCCACTCGAAATGACCACATTATATTTTTTGGCATTTTACAGCCATAAAAATGCAAATCCGCGCGAGTCCCAAATTTTTGTGTGCTATAGCCCATGCCTTCCGCCTTGGGCCCGGATGGATCCGTCGTGTAATCGCCTAATATTTGTCCCGGACATCAAATACGGCGTAAGAAACAATTTCCACCCACTCGAAATGACCACATTATATTTTTTGGCATTTTACAGCCATAAAACTGCAAATCCGCGCGAGTCCCAAATTTTTGTGTGCTATAGCCCTTGCCTTCCGCCTTGGGCCCGGATGGATCCGTCGTGGAATCGCCTAATATTTGTCCCGGACATCAAATACGGCGTAAGAAATAATTTCCACCCACTCGAAATGACCACATTATATTTTTTGGCATTTTACAGCCATAAAACTGCAAATCCGCGCGAGTCCCAAATATTTGTGTGCTATAGCCCATGCCTTCCGCCTTGGGCCCGGATGGATCCGTCGTGGAATCGCCTAATATTTGTCCCGGACATCAAATACGGCGTAAGAAACAATTTCCACCCACTCGAAGTGACCACATTATATTTTTTGGCATTTTACAGCCATAAAACTGCAAATCCGCGCGAGTCCCAAATTTTTGTGTGCTATTGCCCATGCCTTTCGCCTTGGGCCCGGATGGATCCGTCGTGGAATCGCCTAATATTTGTCCCGGACATCAAATACGGCGTAAGAAACAATTTCCACCCACTCGAAATAACCACATTATATTTTTTGGCATTTTACAGCCATAAAACTGCAAATCCGCGCGAGTCCCAAATATTTGTGTGCTATAGCCCATGCCTTCCACCTTGGGCCCGGATGGATCCGTCGTGGAATCGCCTAATATTTGTCCCGGACAACAAATACGGCGTAAGAAATAGTTTCCACCCACTCGAAATGACCACATTATATTTTTTTTGGCATTTTACAGCCATAAAACTGCAAATCCGCGCGATTCCCAAATTTTTGTGTGCTATAGCCCATGCCTTCTGCCTTGGGCCCGGATGGATCCGTCGTGGAATCGCCTAATATTTGTCCCGGACATCAAATACGGCATAAGAACAGTTTCCACCCACTCGAAATGACCACATTATATTTTTTTGGCATTTTACAGCCATAAAACTGCAAATCCGCGCGAGTCCCAAATTTTTGTGTGCTATAGCCCATGCCTTCCGCCTTGGGCCCGGATGGATCCGTCGTGGAATCGCCTAATATTTGTCCCGGACAACAAATACGGCGTAAGAAACAGTTTCCACCCACTCGAAATGACCACATTATATTTTTTGGCATTTTAAAGCCATAAAACTGCAAATCCGCGCGAGTCCCAAATTTTTGTGTGCTATAGCCCATGCCTTCCGCCTTGGGCCCGGATGAATCCGTCGTGGAATCGCCTAATATTTGTCCCGGACATCAAATACGGCGTAATAAACAGTTTCCACCCACTCGAAATGACCACATTATATTTTTTGGCATTTTACAGCCATAAAACTGCAAATCCGCGCGAGTCCCAAATTTTTGTGTGCTAAAGCCCATGCCTTCCGCCTTGGGCCCGGATGGATCCGTCGTGGAATCGCCTAATATTTCTCCCTAACATCAAATACGGCCTAATAAACAGTTTCCACCCACTCGAAATGACCACATTATATTTTTTGGCATTTTACAGCCATAAAACTGCAAATCCGCGCGAGTCCCAAATATTTGTGTGCTATAGCAGCCCATGCCTTCCGCCTTGGGCCCGGATGGATCCGTCGTGAAATCGGATAATATTTTTCCCGGACATCAAATACGGCGTAAGAAACAATTTCCACCCACTCGAAATAACCACATTATATTTTTTTGGCATTTTACAGCCATAAAACTACAAATCCGCGCGAGTCCCAAATTTTTGTGTGCTATAGCCCATGCCTTCCGCCTTGGGCCCGGATGGATCCGTCGTGGAATCGCCTAATATTTGTCCCGGACATCAAATACGGCGTAAGAAACAATTTCCACCCACTCGAAATAACCACATTATATTTTTTGGCATTTTACAGCCATAAAACTGCAAATCCGCGCGAGTCCCAAATATTTGTGTGCTATAGCCCATGCCTTCCGCCTTGGGCCCGGATGGATCCGTCGTGGAATCGGCTAATATTTGTCCCGGACATCAAATACGGCGTAAGAAACAATTTCCACCCACTCGAAACGACCACATTATATTTTTTTGGCATTTTACAGCCATAAAACTGCAAATCCGCGCGAGTCCCAAATATTTGTGTGCTATAGCCCATGCCTTCCGCCTTGGGCCCGGATGGATCCGTCGTGGAATCGCCTAATATTTGTCCCGGACAACAAATACGGCGTAAGAAATAGTTTCCACCCACTCGAAATGACCACATTATATTTTTTTGGCATTTTACAGCCATAAAACTGCAAATCCGCGCGATTCCCAAATTTTTGTGTGCTATAGCCCATGCCTTCTGCCTTGGGCCCGGATGGATCCGTCGTGGAATCGCCTAATATTTGTCCGGGACATCAAATACGGCATAAGAAACAGTTTCCACCCACTCGAAATGACCACATTATATTTTTTTGGCATTTTACAGCCATAAAACTGCAAATCCGCGCGAGTCCCAAATTTTTGTGTGCTATAGCCCATGCCTTCCGCCTTGGGCCCGGATGGATCCGTCGTGGAATCGCCTAATATTTGTTCCGGACATCAAATACGGCGTAAGAAACAATTTCCACCCACTCGAAATGACCACATTATATTTTTTTGGCATTTTACAGCCATAAAACTGCAAATCCGCGCGAGTCCCAAATTTTTGTGTGCTATTGCCCATGCCTTTCGCCTTGGGCCCGGATGGATCCGTCGTGGAATCGCCTAATATTTGTCCCGGACATCAAATACGGCGTAAGAAACAATTTCCACCCACTCGAAATAACCACATTATATTTTTTGGCATTTTACAGCCATAAAACTGCAAATCCGCGCGAGTCCCAAATATTTGTGTGCTATAGCCCATGCCTTCCGCCTTGGGCCCGGATGGATCCGTCGTGGAATCGCCTAATATTTGTCCCGGACATCAAATACGGCGTAAGAAACAATTTCCACCCACTCGAAATGACCACATTATATTTTTTTGGCATTTTACAGCCATAAAACTGCAAATCCGCGCGAGTCCCAAATATTTGTGTGCTATAGCCCATGCCTTCCGCCTTGGGCACGGATGGATCCGTCGTGGAATCGCCTAATATTTGTCCCGGACATCAAATACGACATAAGAAACAACTTCCACCCACTCGAAATGACCACATTATATTTTTTGGCATTTTACAACCATAAAACTGCAAATCCGCGCGAGTCCAAAATATTTGTGTGCTATAGCCCATGCCTTCCGCCTTGGGCCCGGATGGATCCGTCGTGGAATCGCCTAATATTTGTCCCTAACATCAAATACGGCATAAGAAATAGTTTCCACCCACTCGAAATGACCACATTATATTTTTTGGCATTTTACAGCCATAAAACTGCAAATCCGCGCGAGTCCCAAATTTTTGTGTGCTATAGCCCATGCCTTCCGCCTTGGGCCCGGATGGATCCGTCGTGGAATCGCCTAATATTTGTCCCGGACATCAAATACGGCCTAAGAAACAATTTCCACCCACCCGAAATGACCACATTATATTTTTTGGCATTTTACAGCCATAAAACTGCAAATCCGCGCGAGTCCCAAATATTTGTGTGCTATAGCCCATGCCTTCCGCCTTGGGCCCGGATGGATCCGTCGTGGAATCGGCTAATATTTGTCCCGGACATCAAATACGGCGTAAGAAACAATTTCCACCCACTCGAAACGACCACATTATATTTTTTTGGCATTTTACAGCCATAAAACTGCAAATCCGCGCGAGTCCCAAATATTTGTGTGCTATAGCCCATGCCTTCCGCCTTGGGCCCGGATGGATCCGTCGTGGAATCGCCTAATATTTGTCCCGGACAACAAATACGGCGTAAGAAATAGTTTCCACCCACTCGAAATGACCACATTATATTTTTTTGGCATTTTACAGCCATAAAACTGCAAATCCGCGCGATTCCCAAATTTTTGTGTGCTATAGCCCATGCCTTCTGCCTTGGGCCCGGATGGATCCGTCGTGGAATCGCCTAATATTTGTCCGGGACATCAAATACGGCATAAGAAACAGTTTCCACCCACTCGAAATGACCACATTATATTTTTTTGGCATTTTACAGCCATAAAACTGCAAATCCGCGCGAGTCCCAAATTTTTGTGTGCTATAGCCCATGCCTTCCGCCTTGGGCCCGGATGGATCCGTCGTGGAATCGCCTAATATTTGTTCCGGACATCAAATACGGCGTAAGAAACAATTTCCACCCACTCGAAATGACCACATTATATTTTTTTGGCATTTTACAGCCATAAAACTGCAAATCCGCGCGAGTCCCAAATATTTGTGTGCTATTGCCCATGCCTTCTGCATTGGGCCCGGATGGATCCGTCGTGGAATCGCCTAATATTTGTTCCGGACATCAAATACGGCGTAAGAAACAATTTCCACCCACTCGAAATGACCACATTATATTTTTTTGGCATTTTACAGCCATAAAACTGCAAATCCGCGCGAGTCCCAAATATTTGTGTGCTATAGCCCATGCCTTCCGCCTTGGGCCCGGATGGATCCGTCGTGGAATCGCCTAATATTTGTCCCGGACATCAAATACGGCGTAAGAAACAATTTCCACCCACTCGAAATGACCACATTATATTTTTTTGGCATTTTACAGCCATAAAACTGCAAATCCGCGCGAGTCCCAAATATTTGTGTGCTATAGCCCATGCCTTCCGCCTTGGGCACGGATGGATCCGTCGTGGAATCGCCTAATATTTGTCCCGGACATCAAATACGACATAAGAAACAACTTCCACCCACTCGAAATGACCACATTATATTTTTTGGCATTTTACAACCATAAAACTGCAAATCCGCGCGAGTCCAAAATATTTGTGTGCTATAGC
The DNA here is from genome assembly GCF_000715075.1 of Nicotiana tabacum. NCBI lineage: Eukaryota > Viridiplantae > Streptophyta > Magnoliopsida > Solanales > Solanaceae > Nicotiana > Nicotiana tabacum. The sequence continues at coordinate 20,566 of NW_027438505.1, forward strand.
CCATGCCTTCCGCCTTGGGCCCGGATGGATCCGTCGTGGAATCGCCTAATATTTGTCCCTAACATCAAATACGGCATAAGAAATAGTTTCCACCCACTCGAAATGACCACATTATATTTTTTGGCATTTTACAGCCATAAAACTGCAAATCCGCGCGAGTCCCAAATTTTTGTGTGCTATAGCCCATGCCTTCCGCCTTGGGCCCGGATGGATCCGTCGTGGAATCGCCTAATATTTGTCCCGGACATCAAATACGGCCTAAGAAACAATTTCCACCCACCCGAAATGACCACATTATATTTTTTGGCATTTTACAGCCATAAAACTGCAAATCCGCGCGAGTCCCAAATATTTGTGTGCTATAGCCCATGCCTTCCGCCTTGGGCCCGGATGGATCCGTCGTGGAATCGGCTAATATTTGTCCCGGACATCAAATACGGCGTAAGAAACAATTTCCACCCACTCGAAACGACCACATTATATTTTTTTGGCATTTTACAGCCATAAAACTGCAAATCCGCGCGAGTCCCAAATATTTGTGTGCTATAGCCCATGCCTTCCGCCTTGGGCCCGGATGGATCCGTCGTGGAATCGCCTAATATTTGTCCCGGACAACAAATACGGCGTAAGAAATAGTTTCCACCCACTCGAAATGACCACATTATATTTTTTTGGCATTTTACAGCCATAAAACTGCAAATCCGCGCGATTCCCAAATTTTTGTGTGCTATAGCCCATGCCTTCTGCCTTGGGCCCGGATGGATCCGTCGTGGAATCGCCTAATATTTGTCCGGGACATCAAATACGGCATAAGAAACAGTTTCCACCCACTCGAAATGACCACATTATATTTTTTTGGCATTTTACAGCCATAAAACTGCAAATCCGCGCGAGTCCCAAATTTTTGTGTGCTATAGCCCATGCCTTCCGCCTTGGGCCCGGATGGATCCGTCGTGGAATCGCCTAATATTTGTTCCGGACATCAAATACGGCGTAAGAAACAATTTCCACCCACTCGAAATGACCACATTATATTTTTTTGGCATTTTACAGCCATAAAACTGCAAATCCGCGCGAGTCCCAAATATTTGTGTGCTATTGCCCATGCCTTCTGCATTGGGCCCGGATGGATCCGTCGTGGAATCGCCTAATATTTGTTCCGGACATCAAATACGGCCTAAGAAACAATTTCCACCCACTCGAAATGACCACATTATATTTTTTTGGCATTTTACAGCCATAAAACTGCAAATCCGCGCGAGTCCCAAATTTTTGTGTGCTATTGCCCATGCCTTTCGCCTTGGGCCCGGATGGATCCGTCGTGGAATCGCCTAATATTTGTCCCGGACATCAAATACGGCGTAAGAAACAATTTCCACCCACTCGAAATAACCACATTATATTTTTTGGCATTTTACAGCCATAAAACTGCAAATCCGCGCGAGTCCCAAATATTTGTGTGCTATAGCCCATGCCTTCCGCCTTGGGCCCGGATGGATCCGTCGTGGAATCGCCTAATATTTGTCCCGGACATCAAATACGGCGTAAGAAACAATTTCCACCCACTCGAAATGACCACATTATATTTTTTTGGCATTTTACAGCCATAAAACTGCAAATCCGCGCGAGTCCCAAATATTTGTGTGCTATAGCCCATGCCTTCCGCCTTGGGCACGGATGGATCCGTCGTGGAATCGCCTAATATTTGTCCCGGACATCAAATACGACATAAGAAACAACTTCCACCCACTCGAAATGACCACATTATATTTTTTGGCATTTTACAACCATAAAACTGCAAATCCGCGCGAGTCCAAAATATTTGTGTGCTATAGCCCATGCCTTCCGCCTTGGGCCCGGATGGATCCGTCGTGGAATCGCCTAATATTTGTCCCTAACATCAAATACGGCATAAGAAATAGTTTCCACCCACTCGAAATGACCACATTATATTTTTTGGCATTTTACAGCCATAAAACTGCAAATCCGCGCGAGTCCCAAATTTTTGTGTGCTATAGCCCATGCCTTCCGCCTTGGGCCCGGATGGATCCGTCGTGGAATCGCCTAATATTTGTCCCGGACATCAAATACGGCCTAAGAAACAATTTCCACCCACCCGAAATGACCACATTATATTTTTTGGCATTTTACAGCCATAAAACTGCAAATCCGCGCGAGTCCCAAATATTTGTGTGCTATAGCCCATGCCTTCCGCCTTGGGCCCGGATGGATCCGTCGTGGAATCGGCTAATATTTGTCCCGGACATCAAATACGGCGTAAGAAACAATTTCCACCCACTCGAAACGACCACATTATATTTTTTTGGCATTTTACAGCCATAAAACTGCAAATCCGCGCGAGTCCCAAATATTTGTGTGCTATAGCCCATGCCTTCCGCCTTGGGCCCGGATGGATCCGTCGTGGAATCGCCTAATATTTGTCCCGGACAACAAATACGGCGTAAGAAATAGTTTCCACCCACTCGAAATGACCACATTATATTTTTTTGGCATTTTACAGCCATAAAACTGCAAATCCGCGCGATTCCCAAATTTTTGTGTGCTATAGCCCATGCCTTCTGCCTTGGGCCCGGATGGATCCGTCGTGGAATCGCCTAATATTTGTCCGGGACATCAAATACGGCATAAGAAACAGTTTCCACCCACTCGAAATGACCACATTATATTTTTTTGGCATTTTACAGCCATAAAACTGCAAATCCGCGCGAGTCCCAAATTTTTGTGTGCTATAGCCCATGCCTTCCGCCTTGGGCCCGGATGGATCCGTCGTGGAATCGCCTAATATTTGTTCCGGACATCAAATACGGCGTAAGAAACAATTTCCACCCACTCGAAATGACCACATTATATTTTTTTGGCATTTTACAGCCATAAAACTGCAAATCCGCGCGAGTCCCAAATATTTGTGTGCTATTGCCCATGCCTTCTGCATTGGGCCCGGATGGATCCGTCGTGGAATCGCCTAATATTTGTTCCGGACATCAAATACGGCGTAAGAAACAATTTCCACCCACTCGAAATGACCACATTATATTTTTTTGGCATTTTACAGCCATAAAACTGCAAATCCGCGCGAGTCCCAAATATTTGTGTGCTATAGCCCATGCCTTCCGCCTTGGGCCCGGATGGATCCGTCGTGGAATCGCCTAATATTTGTCCCGGACATCAAATACGGCGTAAGAAACAATTTCCACCCACTCGAAATGACCACATTATATTTTTTTGGCATTTTACAGCCATAAAACTGCAAATCCGCGCGAGTCCCAAATATTTGTGTGCTATAGCCCATGCCTTCCGCCTTGGGCACGGATGGATCCGTCGTGGAATCGCCTAATATTTGTCCCGGACATCAAATACGACATAAGAAACAACTTCCACCCACTCGAAATGACCACATTATATTTTTTGGCATTTTACAACCATAAAACTGCAAATCCGCGCGAGTCCAAAATATTTGTGTGCTATAGCCCATGCCTTCCGCCTTGGGCCCGGATGGATCCGTCGTGGAATCGCCTAATATTTGTCCCTAACATCAAATACGGCATAAGAAATAGTTTCCACCCACTCGAAATGACCACATTATATTTTTTGGCATTTTACAGCCATAAAACTGCAAATCCGCGCGAGTCCCAAATTTTTGTGTGCTATAGCCCATGCCTTCCGCCTTGGGCCCGGATGGATCCGTCGTGGAATCGCCTAATATTTGTCCCGGACATCAAATACGGCCTAAGAAACAATTTCCACCCACCCGAAATGACCACATTATATTTTTTGGCATTTTACAGCCATAAAACTGCAAATCCGCGCGAGTCCCAAATATTTGTGTGCTATAGCCCATGCCTTCCGCCTTGGGCCCGGATGGATCCGTCGTGGAATCGGCTAATATTTGTCCCGGACATCAAATACGGCGTAAGAAACAATTTCCACCCACTCGAAACGACCACATTATATTTTTTTGGCATTTTACAGCCATAAAACTGCAAATCCGCGCGAGTCCCAAATATTTGTGTGCTATAGCCCATGCCTTCCGCCTTGGGCCCGGATGGATCCGTCGTGGAATCGCCTAATATTTGTCCCGGACAACAAATACGGCGTAAGAAATAGTTTCCACCCACTCGAAATGACCACATTATATTTTTTTGGCATTTTACAGCCATAAAACTGCAAATCCGCGCGATTCCCAAATTTTTGTGTGCTATAGCCCATGCCTTCTGCCTTGGGCCCGGATGGATCCGTCGTGGAATCGCCTAATATTTGTCCGGGACATCAAATACGGCATAAGAAACAGTTTCCACCCACTCGAAATGACCACATTATATTTTTTTGGCATTTTACAGCCATAAAACTGCAAATCCGCGCGAGTCCCAAATTTTTGTGTGCTATAGCCCATGCCTTCCGCCTTGGGCCCGGATGGATCCGTCGTGGAATCGCCTAATATTTGTTCCGGACATCAAATACGGCGTAAGAAACAATTTCCACCCACTCGAAATGACCACATTATATTTTTTTGGCATTTTACAGCCATAAAACTGCAAATCCGCGCGAGTCCCAAATATTTGTGTGCTATTGCCCATGCCTTCTGCATTGGGCCCGGATGGATCCGTCGTGGAATCGCCTAATATTTGTTCCGGACATCAAATACGGCCTAAGAAACAATTTCCACCCACTCGAAATGACCACATTATATTTTTTTGGCATTTTACAGCCATAAAACTGCAAATCCGCGCGAGTCCCAAATTTTTGTGTGCTATTGCCCATGCCTTTCGCCTTGGGCCCGGATGGATCCGTCGTGGAATCGCCTAATATTTGTCCCGGACATCAAATACGGCGTAAGAAACAATTTCCACCCACTCGAAATAACCACATTATATTTTTTGGCATTTTACAGCCATAAAACTGCAAATCCGCGCGAGTCCCAAATATTTGTGTGCTATAGCCCATGCCTTCCGCCTTGGGCCCGGATGGATCCGTCGTGGAATCGCCTAATATTTGTCCCGGACATCAAATACGGCGTAAGAAACAATTTCCACCCACTCGAAATGACCACATTATATTTTTTTGGCATTTTACAGCCATAAAACTGCAAATCCGCGCGAGTCCCAAATATTTGTGTGCTATAGCCCATGCCTTCCGCCTTGGGCACGGATGGATCCGTCGTGGAATCGCCTAATATTTGTCCCGGACATCAAATACGACATAAGAAACAACTTCCACCCACTCGAAATGACCACATTATATTTTTTGGCATTTTACAACCATAAAACTGCAAATCCGCGCGAGTCCAAAATATTTGTGTGCTATAGCCCATGCCTTCCGCCTTGGGCCCGGATGGATCCGTCGTGGAATCGCCTAATATTTGTCCCTAACATCAAATACGGCATAAGAAATAGTTTCCACCCACTCGAAATGACCACATTATATTTTTTGGCATTTTACAGCCATAAAACTGCAAATCCGCGCGAGTCCCAAATTTTTGTGTGCTATAGCCCATGCCTTCCGCCTTGGGCCCGGATGGATCCGTCGTGGAATCGCCTAATATTTGTCCCGGACATCAAATACGGCCTAAGAAACAATTTCCACCCACCCGAAATGACCACATTATATTTTTTGGCATTTTACAGCCATAAAACTGCAAATTCGCGCGAGTCCCAAATTTTTGTGTGCTATAGCCCATGCCTTCCGCCTTGGGCCCGGATGGATCCGTCGTGGAATCGCCTAATATTTGTCCCTGACATCAAATACGGCATAAGAAATAGTTTCCACCCACTCGAAATGTCCACATTATATTTTTTGGCATTTTACAACCATAAAACTGCAAATCCGCGCGAGTCCCAAATATTTGTGTGCTATAGCAGCCCATGTCTTCCGCCTTGGGCCCGGATGGATCCGTCGTGAAATCGGATAATATTTTTCCCGGACATCAAATACGGCGTAATAAACAATTTCCACCCACTCGAAATAACCACATTATATTTTTTTGGCATTTTACAGCCATAAAACTACAAATCCGCGCGAGTCCCAAATTTTTGTGTGCTATAGCCCATGCCTTCCGCCTTGGGCCCGGATGGATCCGTCGTGGAATCGCCTAATATTTGTCCCGGACATCAAATACGGCGTAAGAAACAATTTCCACCCACTCGAAATAACCACATTATATTTTTTGGCATTTTACAGCCATAAAACTGCAAATCCGCGCGAGTCCCAAATATTTGTGTGCTATAGCCCATGCCTTCCGCCTTGGGCCCGGATGGATCCGTCGTGGAATCGCCTAATATTTGTCCCGGACATCAAATACGGCGTAAGAAACAATTTCCACCCACTCGAAACGACCACATTATATTTTTTTGGCATTTTACAGCCATAAAACTGCAAATCCGCGCGAGTCCCAAATATTTGTGTGCTATAGCCCATGCCTTCCGCCTTGGGCCCGGATGGATCCGTCGTGGAATCGCCTAATATTTGTCCCGGACAACAAATACGGCGTAAGAAATAGTTTCCACCCACTCGAAATGACCACATTATATTTTTTTGGCATTTTACAGCCATAAAACTGCAAATCCGCGCGATTCCCAAATTTTTGTGTGCTATAGCCCATGCCTTCTGCCTTGGGCCCGGATGGATCCGTCGTGGAATCGCCTAATATTTGTCCGGGACATCAAATACGGCATAAGAAACAGTTTCCACCCACTCGAAATGACCACATTATATTTTTTTGGCATTTTACAGCCATAAAACTGCAAATCCGCGCGAGTCCCAAATTTTTGTGTGCTATAGCCCATGCCTTCCGCCTTGGGCCCGGATGGATCCGTCGTGGAATCGCCTAATATTTGTTCCGGACATCAAATACGGCGTAAGAAACAATTTCCACCCACTCGAAATGACCACATTATATTTTTTTGGCATTTTACAGCCATAAAACTGCAAATCCGCGCGAGTCCCAAATATTTGTGTGCTATTGCCCATGCCTTCTGCATTGGGCCCGGATGGATCCGTCGTGGAATCGCCTAATATTTGTTCCGGACATCAAATACGGCGTAAGAAACAATTTCCACCCACTCGAAATGACCACATTATATTTTTTTGGCATTTTACAGCCATAAAACTGCAAATCCGCGCGAGTCCCAAATATTTGTGTGCTATAGCCCATGCCTTCCGCCTTGGGCCCGGATGGATCCGTCGTGGAATCGCCTAATATTTGTCCCGGACATCAAATACGGCGTAAGAAACAATTTCCACCCACTCGAAATGACCACATTATATTTTTTTGGCATTTTACAGCCATAAAACTGCAAATCCGCGCGAGTCCCAAATATTTGTGTGCTATAGCCCATGCCTTCCGCCTTGGGCACGGATGGATCCGTCGTGGAATCGCCTAATATTTGTCCCGGACATCAAATACGACATAAGAAACAACTTCCACCCACTCGAAATGACCACATTATATTTTTTGGCATTTTACAACCATAAAACTGCAAATCCGCGCGAGTCCAAAATATTTGTGTGCTATAGCCCATGCCTTCCGCCTTGGGCCCGGATGGATCCGTCGTGGAATCGCCTAATATTTGTCCCTAACATCAAATACGGCATAAGAAATAGTTTCCACCCACTCGAAATGACCACATTATATTTTTTGGCATTTTACAGCCATAAAACTGCAAATCCGCGCGAGTCCCAAATTTTTGTGTGCTATAGCCCATGCCTTCCGCCTTGGGCCCGGATGGATCCGTCGTGGAATCGCCTAATATTTGTCCCGGACATCAAATACGGCCTAAGAAACAATTTCCACCCACCCGAAATGACCACATTATATTTTTTGGCATTTTACAGCCATAAAACTGCAAATCCGCGCGAGTCCCAAATATTTGTGTGCTATAGCCCATGCCTTCCGCCTTGGGCCCGGATGGATCCGTCGTGGAATCGGCTAATATTTGTCCCGGACATCAAATACGGCGTAAGAAACAATTTCCACCCACTCGAAACGACCACATTATATTTTTTTGGCATTTTACAGCCATAAAACTGCAAATCCGCGCGAGTCCCAAATATTTGTGTGCTATAGCCCATGCCTTCCGCCTTGGGCCCGGATGGATCCGTCGTGGAATCGCCTAATATTTGTCCCGGACAACAAATACGGCGTAAGAAATAGTTTCCACCCACTCGAAATGACCACATTATATTTTTTTGGCATTTTACAGCCATAAAACTGCAAATCCGCGCGATTCCCAAATTTTTGTGTGCTATAGCCCATGCCTTCTGCCTTGGGCCCGGATGGATCCGTCGTGGAATCGCCTAATATTTGTCCGGGACATCAAATACGGCATAAGAAACAGTTTCCACCCACTCGAAATGACCACATTATATTTTTTTGGCATTTTACAGCCATAAAACTGCAAATCCGCGCGAGTCCCAAATTTTTGTGTGCTATAGCCCATGCCTTCCGCCTTGGGCCCGGATGGATCCGTCGTGGAATCGCCTAATATTTGTTCCGGACATCAAATACGGCGTAAGAAACAATTTCCACCCACTCGAAATGACCACATTATATTTTTTTGGCATTTTACAGCCATAAAACTGCAAATCCGCGCGAGTCCCAAATATTTGTGTGCTATTGCCCATGCCTTCTGCATTGGGCCCGGATGGATCCGTCGTGGAATCGCCTAATATTTGTTCCGGACATCAAATACGGCCTAAGAAACAATTTCCACCCACTCGAAATGACCACATTATATTTTTTTGGCATTTTACAGCCATAAAACTGCAAATCCGCGCGAGTCCCAAATTTTTGTGTGCTATTGCCCATGCCTTTCGCCTTGGGCCCGGATGGATCCGTCGTGGAATCGCCTAATATTTGTCCCGGACATCAAATACGGCGTAAGAAACAATTTCCACCCACTCGAAATAACCACATTATATTTTTTGGCATTTTACAGCCATAAAACTGCAAATCCGCGCGAGTCCCAAATATTTGTGTGCTATAGCCCATGCCTTCCGCCTTGGGCCCGGATGGATCCGTCGTGGAATCGCCTAATATTTGTCCCGGACATCAAATACGGCGTAAGAAACAATTTCCACCCACTCGAAATGACCACATTATATTTTTTTGGCATTTTACAGCCATAAAACTGCAAATCCGCGCGAGTCCCAAATATTTGTGTGCTATAGCCCATGCCTTCCGCCTTGGGCACGGATGGATCCGTCGTGGAATCGCCTAATATTTGTCCCGGACATCAAATACGACATAAGAAACAACTTCCACCCACTCGAAATGACCACATTATATTTTTTGGCATTTTACAACCATAAAACTGCAAATCCGCGCGAGTCCAAAATATTTGTGTGCTATAGCCCATGCCTTCCGCCTTGGGCCCGGATGGATCCGTCGTGGAATCGCCTAATATTTGTCCCTAACATCAAATACGGCATAAGAAATAGTTTCCACCCACTCGAAATGACCACATTATATTTTTTGGCATTTTACAGCCATAAAACTGCAAATCCGCGCGAGTCCCAAATTTTTGTGTGCTATAGCCCATGCCTTCCGCCTTGGGCCCGGATGGATCCGTCGTGGAATCGCCTAATATTTGTCCCGGACATCAAATACGGCCTAAGAAACAATTTCCACCCACCCGAAATGACCACATTATATTTTTTGGCATTTTACAGCCATAAAACTGCAAATTCGCGCGAGTCCCAAATTTTTGTGTGCTATAGCCCATGCCTTCCGCCTTGGGCCCGGATGGATCCGTCGTGGAATCGCCTAATATTTGTCCCTGACATCAAATACGGCATAAGAAATAGTTTCCACCCACTCGAAATGTCCACATTATATTTTTTGGCATTTTACAACCATAAAACTGCAAATCCGCGCGAGTCCCAAATATTTGTGTGCTATAGCAGCCCATGTCTTCCGCCTTGGGCCCGGATGGATCCGTCGTGAAATCGGATAATATTTTTCCCGGACATCAAATACGGCGTAATAAACAATTTCCACCCACTCGAAATAACCACATTATATTTTTTTGGCATTTTACAGCCATAAAACTACAAATCCGCGCGAGTCCCAAATTTTTGTGTGCTATAGCCCATGCCTTCCGCCTTGGGCCCGGATGGATCCGTCGTGGAATCGCCTAATATTTGTCCCGGACATCAAATACGGCGTAAGAAACAATTTCCACCCACTCGAAATAACCACATTATATTTTTTGGCATTTTACAGCCATAAAACTGCAAATCCGCGCGAGTCCCAAATATTTGTGTGCTATAGCCCATGCCTTCCGCCTTGGGCCCGGATGGATCCGTCGTGGAATCGCCTAATATTTGTCCCGGACATCAAATACGGCGTAAGAAACAATTTCCACCCACTCGAAACGACCACATTATATTTTTTTGGCATTTTACAGCCATAAAACTGCAAATCCGCGCGAGTCCCAAATATTTGTGTGCTATAGCCCATGCCTTCCGCCTTGGGCCCGGATGGATCCGTCGTGGAATCGCCTAATATTTGTCCCGGACAACAAATACGGCGTAAGAAATAGTTTCCACCCACTCGAAATGACCACATTATATTTTTTTTGGCATTTTACAGCCATAAAACTGCAAATCCGCGCGATTCCCAAATATTTGTGTGCTATAGCCCATGCCTTCCGCCTTGGGCCCGGATGGATCCGTCGTGGAATCGCCTAATATTTGTCCCGGACAACAAATACGGCGTAAGAAATAGTTTCCACCCACTCGAAATGACCACATTATATTTTTTTGGCATTTTACAGCCATAAAACTGCAAATCCGCGCGATTCCCAAATTTTTGTGTGCTATAGCCCATGCCTTCTGCCTTGGGCCCGGATGGATCCGTCGTGGAATCGCCTAATATTTGTCCCGGACATCAAATACGGCATAAGAAACAGTTTCCACCCACTCGAAATGACCACATTATATTTTTTTGGCATTTTACAGCCATAAAACTGCAAATCCGCGCGAGTCCCAAATTTTTGTGTGCTATAGCCCATGCCTTCCGCCTTGGGCCCGGATGGATCCGTCGTGGAATCGCCTAATATTTGTTCCGGACATCAAATACGGCGTAAGAAACAATTTCCACCCACTCGAAATGACCACATTATATTTTTTTGGCATTTTACAGCCATAAAACTGCAAATCCGCGCGAGTCCCAAATATTTGTGTGCTATTGCCCATGCCTTCTGCATTGGGCCCGGATGGATCCGTCGTGGAATCGCCTAATATTTGTTCCGGACATCAAATACGGCCTAAGAAACAATTTCCACCCACTCGAAATGACCACATTATATTTTTTTGGCATTTTACAGCCATAAAACTGCAAATCCGCGCGAGTCCCAAATTTTTGTGTGCTATTGCCCATGCCTTTCGCCTTGGGCCCGGATGGATCCGTCGTGGAATCGCCTAATATTTGTCCCGGACATCAAATACGGCGTAAGAAACAATTTCCACCCACTCGAAATAACCACATTATATTTTTTGGCATTTTACAGCCATAAAACTGCAAATCCGCGCGAGTCCCAAATATTTGTGTGCTATAGCCCATGCCTTCCGCCTTGGGCCCGGATGGATCCGTCGTGGAATCGCCTAATATTTGTCCCGGACATCAAATACGGCGTAAGAAACAATTTCCACCCACTCGAAATGACCACATTATATTTTTTTGGCATTTTACAGCCATAAAACTGCAAATCCGCGCGAGTCCCAAATATTTGTGTGCTATAGCCCATGCCTTCCGCCTTGGGCACGGATGGATCCGTCGTGGAATCGCCTAATATTTGTCCCGGACATCAAATACGACATAAGAAACAACTTCCACCCACTCGAAATGACCACATTATATTTTTTGGCATTTTACAACCATAAAACTGCAAATCCGCGCGAGTCCAAAATATTTGTGTGCTATAGCCCATGCCTTCCGCCTTGGGCCCGGATGGATCCGTCGTGGAATCGCCTAATATTTGTCCCTAACATCAAATACGGCATAAGAAATAGTTTCCACTCACTCGAAATGACCACATTATATTTTTTGGCATTTTACAGCCATAAAACTGCAAATCCGCGCGAGTCCCAAATTTTTGTGTGCTATAGCCCATGCCTTCCGCCTTGGGCCCGGATGGATCCGTCGTGGAATCGCCTAATATTTGTCCCGGACATCAAATACGGCCTAAGAAACAATTTCCACCCACCCGAAATGACCACATTATATTTTTTGGCATTTTACAGCCATAAAACTGCAAATTCGCGCGAGTCCCAAATTTTTGTGTGCTATAGCCCATGCCTTCCGCCTTGGGCCCGGATGGATCCGTCGTGGAATCGCCTAATATTTGTCCCTGACATCAAATACGGCATAAGAAATAGTTTCCACCCACTCGAAATGTCCACATTATATTTTTTGGCATTTTACAACCATAAAACTGCAAATCCGCGCGAGTCCCAAATATTTGTGTGCTATAGCAGCCCATGTCTTCCGCCTTGGGCCCGGATGGATCCGTCGTGAAATCGGATAATATTTTTCCCGGACATCAAATACGGCGTAATAAACAATTTCCACCCACTCGAAATAACCACATTATATTTTTTTGGCATTTTACAGCCATAAAACTACAAATCCGCGCGAGTCCCAAATTTTTGTGTGCTATAGCCCATGCCTTCCGCCTTGGGCCCGGATGGATCCGTCGTGGAATCGCCTAATATTTGTCCCGGACATCAAATACGGCGTAAGAAACAATTTCCACCCACTCGAAATAACCACATTATATTTTTTGGCATTTTACAGCCATAAAACTGCAAATCCGCGCGAGTCCCAAATATTTGTGTGCTATAGCCCATGCCTTCCGCCTTGGGCCCGGATGGATCCGTCGTGGAATCGCCTAATATTTGTCCCGGACATCAAATACGGCGTAAGAAACAATTTCCACCCACTCGAAACGACCACATTATATTTTTTTGGCATTTTACAGCCATAAAACTGCAAATCCGCGCGAGTCCCAAATATTTGTGTGCTATAGCCCATGCCTTCCGCCTTGGGCCCGGATGGATCCGTCGTGGAATCGCCTAATATTTGTCCCGGACAACAAATACGGCGTAAGAAATAGTTTCCACCCACTCGAAATGACCACATTATATTTTTTTGGCATTTTACAGCCATAAAACTGCAAATCCGCGCGATTCCCAAATTTTTGTGTGCTATAGCCCATGCCTTCTGCCTTGGGCCCGGATGGATCCGTCGTGGAATCGCCTAATATTTGTCCCGGACATCAAATACGGCATAAGAAACAGTTTCCACCCACTCGAAATGACCACATTATATTTTTTTGGCATTTTACAGCCATAAAACTGCAAATCCGCGCGAGTCCCAAATTTTTGTGTGCTATAGCCCATGCCTTCCGCCTTGGGCCCGGATGGATCCGTCGTGGAATCGCCTAATATTTGTTCCGGACATCAAATATGGCGTAAGAAACAATTTCCACCCACTCGAAATGACCACATTATATTTTTTTGGCATTTTACAGCCATAAAACTGCAAATCCGCGCGAGTCCCAAATATTTGTGTGCTATTGCCCATGCCTTCTGCCTTGGGCCCGGATGGATCCGTCGTGGAATCGCCTAATATTTGTTCCGGACATCAAAACGGCCTAAGAAACAATTTCCACCCACTCGAAATGACCACATTATATTTTTTTGGCATTTTACAGCCATAAAACTGCAAATCCGCGCGAGTCCCAAATTTTTGTGTGCTATTGCCCATGCCTTTCGCCTTGGGCCCGGATGGATCCGTCGTGGAATCGCCTAATATTTGTCCCGGACATCAAATACGGCGTAAGAAACAATTTCCACCCACTCGAAATAACCACATTATATTTTTTGGCATTTTACAGCCATAAAACTGCAAATCCGCGCGAGTCCCAAATATTTGTGTGCTATAGCCCATGCCTTCCGCCTTGGGCCCGGATGGATCCGTCGTGGAATCGCCTAATATTTGTCCCGGACATCAAATACGGCGTAAGAAACAATTTCCACCCACTCGAAATGACCACATTATATTTTTTTGGCATTTTACAGCCATAAAACTGCAAATCCGCGCGAGTCCCAAATATTTGTGTGCTATAGCCCATGCCTTCCGCCTTGGGCACGGATGGATCCGTCGTGGAATCGCCTAATATTTGTTCCGGACATCAAATACGACATAAGAAACAACTTCCACCCACTCGAAATGACCACATTATATTTTTTGGCATTTTACAACCATAAAACTGCAAATCCGCGCGAGTCCAAAATATTTGTGTGCTATAGCCCATGCCTTCCGCCTTGGGCCCGGATGGATCCGTCGTGGAATCGCCTAATATTTGTCCCTAACATCAAATACGGCATAAGAAATAGTTTCCACCCACTCGAAATGACCACATTATATTTTTTGGCATTTTACAGCCATAAAACTGCAAATCCGCGCGAGTCCCAAATTTTTGTGTGCTATAGCCCATGCCTTCCGCCTTGGGCCCGGATGGATCCGTCGTGGAATCGCCTAATATTTGTCCCGGACATTAAATACGGCCTAAGAAACAATTTCCACCCACCCGAAATGACCACATTATATTTTTTGGCATTTTACCGCCATAAAACTGCAAATTCGCGCGAGTCCCAAATTTTTGTGTGCTATAGCCCATGCCTTCCGCCTTGGGCCCGGATGGATCCGTCGTGGAATCGCCTAATATTTGTCCCTGACATCAAATACGGCATAAGAAATAGTTTCCACCCACTCGAAATGTCCACATTATATTTTTTGGCATTTTACAACCATAAAACTGCAAATCCGCGCGAGTCCCAAATATTTGTGTGCTATAGCAGCCCATGCCTTCCGCCTTGGGCCCGGATGGATCCGTCGTGAAATCGGATAATATTTTTCCCGGACATCAAATACGGCGTAAGAAACAATTTCCACCCACTCGAAATAACCACATTATATTTTTTTGGCATTTTACAGCCATAAAACTACAAATCCGCGCGAGTCCCAAATTTTTGTGTGCTATAGCCCATGCCTTCCGCCTTGGGCCCGGATGGATCCGTCGTGGAATCGCCTAATATTTGTCCCGGACATCAAATACGGCGTAAGAAACAATTTCCACCCACTCGAAATAACCACATTATATTTTTTGGCATTTTACAGCCATAAAACTGCAAATCCGCGCGAGTCCCAAATATTTGTGTACTATAGCCCATGCCTTCCGCCTTGGGCCCGGATGGATCCGTCGTGGAATCGGCTAATATTTGTCCCGGACATCAAATACGGCGTAAGAAACAATTTCCACCCACTCGAAACGACCACATTATATTTTTTGGCATTTTACAGCCATAAAACTGCAAATCCGCGCGAGTCCCAAATATTTGTGTGCTATAGCCCATGCCTTCCGCCTTGGGCCCGGATGGATCCGTCGTGGAATCGCCTAATATTTGTCCCGGACAACAAATACGGCGTAAGAAATAGTTTCCACCCACTCGAAATGACCACATTATATTTTTTTTGGCATTTTACAGCCATAAAACTGCAAATCCGCGCGATTCCCAAATTTTTGTGTGCTATAGCCCATGCCTTCTGCCTTGGGCCCGGATGGATCCGTCGTGGAATCGCCTAATATTTGTCCCGGACATCAAATACGGCATAAGAAACAGTTTCCACCCACTCGAAATGACCACATTATATTTTTTTGGCATTTTACAGCCATAAAACTGCAAATCCGCGCGAGTCCCAAATTTTTGTGTGCTATAGCCCATGCCTTCCGCCTTGGGCCCGGATGGATCCGTCGTGGAATCGCCTAATATTTGTTCCGGACATCAAATACGGCGTAAGAAACAATTTCCACCCACTCGAAATGACCACATTATATTTTTTTGGCATTTTACAGCCATAAAACTGCAAATCCGCGCGAGTCCCAAATATTTGTGTGCTATTGCCCATGCCTTCTGCCTTGGGCCCGGATGGATCCGTCGTGGAATCGCCTAATATTTGTTCCGGACATCAAATACGGCCTAAGAAACAATTTCCACCCACTCGAAATGACCACATTATATTTTTTTGGCATTTTACAGCCATAAAACTGCAAATCCGCGCGAGTCCCAAATTTTTGTGTGCTATTGCCCATGCCTTTCGCCTTGGGCCCGGATGGATCCGTCGTGGAATCGCCTAATATTTGTCCCGGACATCAAATACGGCGTAAGAAACAATTTCCACCCACTCGAAATAACCACATTATATTTTTTGGCATTTTACAGCCATAAAACTGCAAATCCGCGCGAGTCCCAAATATTTGTGTGCTATAGCCCATGCCTTCCGCCTTGGGCCCGGATGGATCCGTCGTGGAATCGCCTAATATTTGTCCCGGACATCAAATACGGCGTAAGAAACAATTTCCACCCACTCGAAATGACCACATTATATATTTTTGGCATTTTACAGCCATAAAACTGCAAATCCGCGCGAGTCCCAAATATTTGTGTGCTATAGCCCATGCCTTCCGCCTTGGGCACGGATGGATCCGTCGTGGAATCGCCTAATATTTGTCCCGGACATCAAATACGACATAAGAAACAACTTCCACCCACTCGAAATGACCACATTATATTTTTTGGCATTTTACAACCATAAAACTGCAAATCCGCGCGAGTCCAAAATATTTGTGTGCTATAGCCCATGCCTTCCGCCTTGGGCCCGGATGGATCCGTCGTGGAATCGCCTAATATTTGTCCCTAACATCAAATACGGCATAAGAAATAGTTTCCACCCACTCGAAATGACCACATTATATTTTTTGGCATTTTACAGCCATAAAACTGCAAATCCGCGCGAGTCCCAAATTTTTGTGTGCTATAGCCCATGCCTTCCGCCTTGGGCCCGGATGGATCCGTCGTGGAATCGCCTAATATTTGTCCCGGACATCAAATACGGCCTAAGAAACAATTTCCACCCACCCGAAATGACCACATTATATTTTTTGGCATTTTACAGCCATAAAACTGCAAATTCGCGCGAGTCCCAAATTTTTGTGTGCTATAGCCCATGCCTTCCGCCTTGGGCCCGGATGGATCCGTCGTGGAATCGCCTAATATTTGTCCCTGACATCAAATACGGCATAAGAAATAGTTTCCACCCACTCGAAATGTCCACATTATATTTTTTGGCATTTTACAACCATAAAACTGCAAATCCGCGCGAGTCCCAAATTTTTGTGTGCTTTAGCCCATGCCTTCCGCCTTGGGCCCGGATGGATCCGTCGTGGAATCGCCTAATATTTGTCCCGGACATCAAATACGGCATAAGAAAAAATTTCCACCCACTCGAAATGACTACATTATATTTTTTTGGCATTTTACAGCCAGAAAACTGCAAATCCGCGCGAGTCCCAAATATTTGTGTGCTATAGCCCATGCCTTCCACCTTGGGCCCGGATGGATCCGTCGTGGAATCGCCTAATATTTGTCCCGGACAACAAATACGGCGTAAGAAATAGTTTCCACCCACTCGAAATGACCACATTATATTTTTTTGGCATTTTACAGCCATAAAACTGCAAATCCGCGCGATTCCCAAATTTTTGTGTGCTATAGCCCATGCCTTCTGCCTTGGGCCCGGATGGATCCGTCGTGGAATCGCCTAATATTTGTCCCGGACATCAAATACGGCATAAGAAACAGTTTCCACCCACTCGAAATGACCACATTATATTTTTTTGGCATTTTACAGCCATAAAACTGCAAATCCGCGCGAGTCCCAAATTTTTGTGTGCTATAGCCCATGCCTTCCGCCTTGGGCCCGGATGGATCCGTCGTGGAATCGCCTAATATTTGTTCCGGACATCAAATACAGCGTAAGAAACAATTTCCACCCACTCGAAATGACCACATTATATTTTTTTGGCATTTTACAGCCATAAAACTGCAAATCCGCGCGAGTCCCAAATATTTGTGTGCTATTGCCCATGCCTTCTGCCTTGGGCCCGGATGGATCCGTCGTGGAATCGCCTAATATTTGTTCCGGACATCAAATACGGCCTAAGAAACAATTTCCACCCACTCGAAATGACCACATTATATTTTTTTGGCATTTTACAGCCATAAAACTGCAAATCCGCGCGAGTCCCAAATTTTTGTGTGCTATTGCCCATGCCTTTCGCCTTGGGCCCGGATGGATCCGTCGTGGAATCGCCTAATATTTGTCCCGGACATCAAATACGGCGTAAGAAACAATTTCCACCCACTCGAAATAACCACATTATATTTTTTGGCATTTTACAGCCATAAAACTGCAAATCCGCGCGAGTCCCAAATATTTGTGTGCTATAGCCCATGCCTTCCGCCTTGGGCCCGGATGGATCCGTCGTGGAATCGCCTAATATTTGTCCCGGACATCAAATACGGCGTAAGAAACAATTTCCACCCACTCGAAATGACCACATTATATTTTTTTGGCATTTTACAGCCA
Source organism: Nicotiana tabacum (assembly GCF_000715075.1). NCBI lineage: Eukaryota > Viridiplantae > Streptophyta > Magnoliopsida > Solanales > Solanaceae > Nicotiana > Nicotiana tabacum. Next base: position 39,074 of record NW_027438505.1, read on the forward strand.
TAAAACTGCAAATCCGCGCGAGTCCCAAATATTTGTGTGCTATAGCCCATGCCTTCCGCCTTGGGCACGGATGGATCCGTCGTGGAATCGCCTAATATTTGTCCCGGACATCAAATACGACATAAGAAACAACTTCCACCCACTCGAAATGACCACATTATATTTTTTGGCATTTTACAACCATAAAACTGCAAATCCGCGCGAGTCCAAAATATTTGTGTGCTATAGCCCATGCCTTCCGCCTTGGGCCCGGATGGATCCGTCGTGGAATCGCCTAATATTTGTCCCTAACATCAAATACGGCATAAGAAATAGTTTCCACCCACTCGAAATGACCACATTATATTTTTTGGCATTTTACAGCCATAAAACTGCAAATCCGCGCGAGTCCCAAATTTTTGTGTGCTATAGCCCATGCCTTCCGCCTTGGGCCCGGATGGATCCGTCGTGGAATCGCCTAATATTTGTTCCGGACATCAAATACAGCGTAAGAAACAATTTCCACCCACTCGAAATGACCACATTATATTTTTTTGGCATTTTACAGCCATAAAACTGCAAATCCGCGCGAGTCCCAAATATTTGTGTGCTATTGCCCATGCCTTCTGCCTTGGGCCCGGATGGATCCGTCGTGGAATCGCCTAATATTTGTTCCGGACATCAAATACGGCCTAAGAAACAATTTCCACCCACTCGAAATGACCACATTATATTTTTTTGGCATTTTACAGCCATAAAACTGCAAATCCGCGCGAGTCCCAAATTTTTGTGTGCTATTGCCCATGCCTTTCGCCTTGGGCCCGGATGGATCCGTCGTGGAATCGCCTAATATTTGTCCCGGACATCAAATACGGCGTAAGAAACAATTTCCACCCACTCGAAATAACCACATTATATTTTTTGGCATTTTACAGCCATAAAACTGCAAATCCGCGCGAGTCCCAAATATTTGTGTGCTATAGCCCATGCCTTCCGCCTTGGGCCCGGATGGATCCGTCGTGGAATCGCCTAATATTTGTCCCGGACATCAAATACGGCGTAAGAAACAATTTCCACCCACTCGAAATGACCACATTATATATTTTTGGCATTTTACAGCCATAAAACTGCAAATCCGCGCGAGTCCCAAATATTTGTGTGCTATAGCCCATGCCTTCCGCCTTGGGCACGGATGGATCCGTCGTGGAATCGCCTAATATTTGTCCCGGACATCAAATACGACATAAGAAACAACTTCCACCCACTCGAAATGACCACATTATATTTTTTGGCATTTTACAACCATAAAACTGCAAATCCGCGCGAGTCCAAAATATTTGTGTGCTATAGCCCATGCCTTCCGCCTTGGGCCCGGATGGATCCGTCGTGGAATCGCCTAATATTTGTCCCTAACATCAAATACGGCATAAGAAATAGTTTCCACCCACTCGAAATGACCACATTATATTTTTTGGCATTTTACAGCCATAAAACTGCAAATCCGCGCGAGTCCCAAATTTTTGTGTGCTATAGCCCATGCCTTCCGCCTTGGGCCCGGATGGATCCGTCGTGGAATCGCCTAATATTTGTCCCGGACATCAAATACGGCCTAAGAAACAATTTCCACCCACCCGAAATGACCACATTATATTTTTTGGCATTTTACAGCCATAAAACTGCAAATTCGCGCGAGTCCCAAATTTTTGTGTGCTATAGCCCATGCCTTCCGCCTTGGGCCCGGATGGATCCGTCGTGGAATCGCCTAATATTTGTCCCTGACATCAAATACGGCATAAGAAATAGTTTCCACCCACTCGAAATGTCCACATTATATTTTTTGGCATTTTACAACCATAAAACTGCAAATCCGCGCGAGTCCCAAATTTTTGTGTGCTTTAGCCCATGCCTTCCGCCTTGGGCCCGGATGGATCCGTCGTGGAATCGCCTAATATTTGTCTCGGACATCAAATACGGCATAAGAAAAAATTTCCACCCACTCGAAATGACCACATTATATTTTTTTGGCATTTTACAGCCAGAAAACTGCAAATCCGCGCGAGTCCCAAATATTTGTGTGCTATAGCCCATGCCTTCCACCTTGGGCCCGGATGGATCCGTCGTGGAATCGCCTAATATTTGTCCCGGACAACAAATACGGCGTAAGAAATAGTTTCCACCCACTCGAAATGACCACATTATATTTTTTTGGCATTTTACAGCCATAAAACTGCAAATCCGCGCGATTCCCAAATTTTTGTGTGCTATAGCCCATGCCTTCTGCCTTGGGCCCGGATGGATCCGTCGTGGAATCGCCTAATATTTGTCCCGGACATCAAATACGGCATAAGAAACAGTTTCCACCCACTCGAAATGACCACATTATATTTTTTTGGCATTTTACAGCCATAAAACTGCAAATCCGCGCGAGTCCTAAATTTTTGTGTGCTATAGCCCATGCCTTCCGCCTTGGGCCCGGATGGATCCGTCGTGGAATCGCCTAATATTTGTTCCGGACATCAAATACGGCGTAAGAAACAATTTCCACCCACTCGAAATGACCACATTATATTTTTTTGGCATTTTACAGCCATAAAACTGCAAATCCGCGCGAGTCCCAAATATTTGTGTGCTATTGCCCATGCCTTCTGCCTTGGGCCCGGATGGATCCGTCGTGGAATCGCCTAATATTTGTTCCGGACATCAAATACGGCCTAAGAAACAATTTCCACCCACTCGAAATGACCACATTATATTTTTTTGGCATTTTACAGCCATAAAACTGCAAATCCGCGCGAGTCCCAAATTTTTGTGTGCTATTGCCCATGCCTTTCGCCTTGGGCCCGGATGGATCCGTCGTGGAATCGCCTAATATTTGTCCCGGACATCAAATACGGCATAAGAAATAGTTTCCACCCACTCGAAATGACCACATTATATTTTTTGGCATTTTACAGCCATAAAACTGCAAATCCGCGCGAGTCCCAAATATTTGTGTGCTATAGCCCATGCCTTCCGCCTTGGGCCCGGATGGATCCGTCGTGGAATCGCCTAATATTTGTCCCGGACATCAAATACGGCGTAAGAAACAATTTCCACCCACTCGAAATGACCACATTATATTTTTTTGGCATTTTACAGCCATAAAACTGCAAATCCGCGCGAGTCCCAAATATTTGTGTGCTATAGCCCATGCCTTCCGCCTTGGGCACGGATGGATCCGTCGTGGAATCGCCTAATATTTGTCCCGGACATCAAATACGACATAAGAAACAACTTCCACCCACTCGAAATGACCACATTATATTTTTTGGCATTTTACAACCATAAAACTGCAAATCCGCGCGAGTCCAAAATATTTGTGTGCTATAGCCCATGCCTTCCGCCTTGGGCCCGGATGGATCCGTCGTGGAATCGCCTAATATTTGTCCCTAACATCAAATACGGCATAAGAAATAGTTTCCACCCACTCGAAATGACCACATTATATTTTTTGGCATTTTACAGCCATAAAACTGCAAATCCGCGCGAGTCCCAAATTTTTGTGTGCTATAGCCCATGCCTTCCGCCTTGGGCCCGGATGGATCCGTCGTGGAATCGCCTAATATTTGTCCCGGACATCAAATACGGCCTAAGAAACAATTTCCACCCACCCGAAATGACCACATTATATTTTTTGGCATTTTACAGCCATAAAACTGCAAATTCGCGCGAGTCCCAAATTTTTGTGTGCTATAGCCCATGCCTTCCGCCTTGGGCCCGGATGGATCCGTCGTGGAATCGCCTAATATTTGTCCCTAACATCAAATACGGCATAAGAAATAGTTTCCACCCACTCGAAATGTCCACATTATATTTTTTGGCATTTTACAACCATAAAACTGCAAATCCGCGCGAGTCCCAAATTTTTGTGTGCTTTAGCCCATGCCTTCCGCCTTGGGCCCGGATGGATCCGTCGTGGAATCGCCTAATATTTGTCCCGGACATCAAATACGGCATTAGAAAAAATTTCCACCCACTCGAAATGACCACATTATATTTTTTTGGCATTTTACAGCCAGAAAACTGCAAATCCGCGCGAGTCCCAAATTTTTGTGTGCTATAGCCCATGCCTTCCGCCTTGGGCCCGGATGGATCCGTCGTGGAATTGCCTAATATTTGTCCTGGACATCAAATACGGCATAATAAACAATTTCCACCCACTCGAAATGACCACATTATATTTTTTTGGCATTTTACAGCCATAAAACTGCAAATCCGCGCGAGTCCCAAATTTTTGTGTGCTATAGCCCATGCCTTCCGCCTTGGGCCGGATGGATCCGTCGTGCAATTGCCTAATATTTGTCCCGGACATCAAATACGGCATAAGAAACAATTTCCACCCACTCGAAATGACCAAATTATATTTTTTGGCATTTTACAGCCATAAAACTGCAAATTCGCGCAAGTCCCAAATTTTTGTGTGCGCCCATGCCTTCCGCCTTGGGCCCGGATGGATCCATCGTGGAATCGCCTAATATTTGTTCCGGACATCAAATACGGCATAAGAAACAATTTCCACCCTCTCGAAATGACCACATTATATTTTTTGGCATTTTACAACCATAAAACTGCAAATCCACGCGAGTCCCAAATTATTGTGTGCTATAGCCCATGCCTTCCGCCTTGGGCCCGAATGGATCCGTCGTGGAATCTCCTAATATTTGTCCCGGACATCAAATACGGCATAAGTAACAATTTCCACCCATCCGAAATGACCACATTATATTTTTTTGGCATTTTACAGCCATAAAACTGCAAATCCGCGCGAGTCCCAAATATTTGTGTGATATAGCCCATGCCTTCCGCCTTGGGCCCGGATGGATCCGTCGTGGAATCGCCTAATATTTGTCCCGGACAACAAATACGGCGTAAGAAATAGTTTCCACCCACTCGAAATGACCACATTATATTTTTTTGGCATTTTACAGCCATAAAACTGCAAATCCGCGCGAGTCCCAAATTTTTGTGTGCTATAGCCCATGCCTTCTGCCTTGGGCCCGGATGGATCCGTCGTGGAATCGCCTAATATTTGTCCCGGACATCAAATACGGCATAAGAAACAATTTTCACCCACTCGAAATGACCACATTATATTTTTTGGCATTTTACAGCCATAAAACTGCAAATCCGCGCGAGTCCCAAATTTTTGTGTGCTATAGCCCATGCCTTCTGCCTTGGGCCCGGATGGATCCGTCGTGGAATCGCCTAATATTTGTCCCGGACATCAAATACGGCATAAGAAACAATTTCCACCCACTCGAAATGACCACATTATATTTTTTGGCATTTTACAGCCATAAAACTGCAAATCCGCGCGAGTCCCAAATTTTTGTGTGCTATAGCCCATGCCTTCCGCCTTGGGCCGGATGGATCCGTCGTGGAATTGCCTAATATTTGTCCCGGACATCAAATACGGCATAAGAAACAATTTCCACCCACCCGAAATGACCACATTATATTTTTTGGCATTTTACAGCCATAAAACTGCAAATCCGCGCGAGTCCCAAATTTTTGTGTGCTATAGCCCATGCCTTCCGCCTTGGGCCCGGATGGATCCGTCGTGGAATCGCCTAATATTTGTCCCGGACATCAAATACGGCATAAGAAACAATTTCCACCCACTAGAAATGACCACATTATATTTTTTGGCATTTTACAGCCATAAAACTGCAAATCCGCGCGAGTCCCAAATTGTTTTGTGCTATAGCCCATGCCTTCCGCCTTGGGCCCAGATGGATCCGTCTTGGAATAGCCTAATATTTGTCCCAGACATCAAATACGGCCTAAGAAATAATTTGCACCCACTCGAAATGACCACATTATATTTTTTGGCATTTTACTGCCATAAAACTGCAAATCCGCGCGAGTCCCAAATTTTTGTGTGCTATAGCCCATGCCTTCCGCCTTGGGCCCGGATGGATCCGTCTTGGAATCGCCTAATATTTGTTCCGGACATCAAATACGGCATAAGTAACAATTTCCACCCATCCGAAATGACCACATTATATTTTTTTGGCATTTTACAGCCATAAAACTGCAAATCCGCGCTAGTCCCAAATTTTTGTGTGCTATAGCCCATGCCTTCCGCCTTGGGCCCGGATGGATCCGTCGTGGAATCGCCTAATATTGCCCCGGACATCAAATACGGCATAAGAAACAATTTCCACCCACTCGAAATGACCACATTATATTTTTTGGCATTTTACTGCCATAAAACTGCAAATCCGCGGGAGTCCCAAATTTTTGTGTGCTATAGCCCATGCCTTCCGCCTTGGGCCCGGATGGATCCGTCGTGGAATCGCCTAATATTGCCCCGGACATCAAATACGGCATAAGAAACAATTTCCACCCACTCGAAATGACCACATTATATTTTTTTGGCATTTTACAGCCATAAAACTGCAAATCCGCGCGAGTCCCAAATTTTTGTGTGCTATAGTCCATGCCTTCCGCCTTGGGCCGGATGGATCCGTCGTGCAATTGCCTAATAATTGTCCCGGACATCAAATACGGCATAAGAAACAATTTCCACCCACTCGAAATGACCACATTATATTTTTTGGCATTTTACAGCCATAAAACTGCAAATTCGCGCGAGTCCCAAATTTTTGTGTGCTATAGCCCATGCCTTCCGCCTTGGGCCCGGATGGATCCGTCGTGGAATCGCCTAATATTTGTCCCGGACATCAAATACGGCATAAGAAACAATTTCCACCCACTAGAAATGACCACATTATATTTTTTGGCATTTTACAGCCATAAAACTGCAAATCAGCGCGAGTCCCAAATTGTTTTGTGCTATAGCCCATGCCTTCCGCCTTGGGCCCGGATGGATCCGTCTTGGAATAGCCTAATATTTGTCCCAGACATCAAATACGGCCTAAGAAATAATTTGCACCCACTCGAAATGACCACATTATATTTTTTGGCATTTTACTGCCATAAAACTGCAAATCCGCGCGAGTCCCAAATTTTTGTGTGCTATAGCCCATGCCTTCCGCCTTGGGCCCGGATGGATCCGTCTTGGAATCGCCTAATATTTGTTCCGGACATCAAATACGGCATAAGTAACAATTTCCACCCATCCGAAATGACCACATTATATTTTTTTGGCATTTTACAGCCATAAAACTGCAAATCCGCGCTAGTCCCAAATTTTTGTGTGCTATAGCCCATGCCTTCCGCCTTGGGCCCGGATGGATCCGTCGTGGAATCGCCTAATATTGCCCCGGACATCAAATACGGCATAAGAAACAATTTCCACCCACTCGAAATGACCACATTATATTTTTTGGCATTTTACTGCCATAAAACTGCAAATCCGCGGGAGTCCCAAATTTTTGTGTGCTATAGCCCATGCCTTCCGCCTTGGGCCCGGATGGATCCGTCGTGGAATCGCCTAATATTTGTCCCGGACATCAAATACGGCATAAGAAACAATTTCCACCCACTAGAAATGACCACATTATATTTTTTTGGCATTTTACAGCCATAAAACTGCAAATCCGCGCGAGTCCCAAATTTTTGTGTGCTATAGCCCATGCCTTCCGCCTTGGGCCCGGATGGATCCGTCGTGGAATCGCCTAATATTTGTCCCGGACGTCAAATACGGCGTAAGAAACAATTTCCACCCACTCGAAATGACCACATTATATTTTTTGGCATTTTACAGCCATAAAACTGCAAATTCGCGCGAGTCCCAAATTTTTGTGTGCTATAGCCCATGCCTTCCGCCTTGGGCCCGGATGGATCCGTCGTGGAATCGCCTAATATTTGTCCCGGACATCAAATACGGCATAAGAAACAATTTCCACCCACTAGAAATGACCACATTATATTTTTTGGCATTTTACAGCCATAAAACTGCAAATCCGCGCGAGTCCCAAATTGTTTTGTGCTATAGCCCATGCCTTCCGCCTTGGGCCCGGATGGATCCGTCTTGGAATAGCCTAATATTTGTCCCAGACATCAAATACGGCCTAAGAAATAATTTGCACCCACTCGAAATGACCACATTATATTTTTTGGCATTTTACTGCCATAAAACTGCAAATCCGCGCGAGTCCCAAATTTTTGTGTGCTATAGCCCATGCCTTCCGCCTTGGGCCCGGATGGATCCGTCTTGGAATCGCCTAATATTTGTTCCGGACATCAAATACGGCATAAGTAACAATTTCCACCCATCCGAAATGACCACATTATATTTTTTTGGCATTTTACAGCCATAAAACTGCAAATCCGCGCTAGTCCCAAATTTTTGTGTGCTATAGCCCATGCCTTCCGCCTTGGGCCCGGATGGATCCGTCGTGGAATCGCCTAATATTGCCCCGGACATCAAATACGGCATAAGAAACAATTTCCACCCACTCGAAATGACCACATTATATTTTTTGGCATTTTACTGCCATAAAACTGCAAATCCGCGGGAGTCCCAAATTTTTTTGTGCTATAGCCCATGCCTTCCGCCTTGGGCCCGGATGGATCCGTCGTGGAATCGCCTAATATTGCCCCGGACATCAAATACGGCATAAGAAACAATTTCCACCCACTCGAAATGACCACATTATATTTTTTTGGCATTTTACAGCCATAAAACTGCAAATCCGCGCGAGTCCCAAATTTTTGTGTGCTATAGCCCATGCCTTCCGCCTTGGGCCGGATGGATCCGTCGTGCAATTGCCTAATATTTGTCCCGGACATCAAATACGGCATAAGAAACAATTTCCACCCACTCGAAATGACCACATTATATTTTTTGGCATTTTACAGCCATAAAACTGCAAATTCGCGCGAGTCCCAAATTTTTGTGTGCTATAGCCCATGCCTTCCGCCTTGGGCCCGGATGGATCCGTCGTGGAATCGCCTAATATTTGTCCCGGACATCAAATACGGCATAAGAAACAATTTCCACCCACTAGAAATGACCACATTATATTTTTTGGCATTTTACAGCCATAAAACTGCAAATCCGCGCGAGTCCCAAATTGTTTTGTGCTATAGCCCATGCCTTCCGCCTTGGGCCCGGATGGATCCGTCTTGGAATAGCCTAATATTTGTCCCAGACATCAAATACGGCCTAAGAAATAATTTGCACCCACTCGAAATGACCACATTATATTTTTTGGCATTTTACTGCCATAAAACTGCAAATCCGCGCGAGTCCCAAATTTTTGTGTGCTATAGCCCATGCCTTCCGCCTTGGGCCCGGATGGATCCGTCTTGGAATCGCCTAATATTTGTTCCGGACATCAAATACGGCATAAGTAACAATTTCCACCCATCCGAAATGACCACATTATATTTTTTTGGCATTTTACAGCCATAAAACTGCAAATCCGCGCTAGTCCCAAATTTTTGTGTGCTATAGCCCATGCCTTCCGCCTTGGGCCCGGATGGATCCGTCGTGGAATCGCCTAATATTGCCCCGGACATCAAATACGGCATAAGAAACAATTTCCACCCACTCGAAATGACCACATTATATTTTTTGGCATTTTACTGCCATAAAACTGCAAATCCGCGGGAGTCCCAAATTTTTTTGTGCTATAGCCCATGCCTTCCGCCTTGGGCCCGGATGGATCCGTCGTGGAATCGCCTAATATTGCCCCGGACATCAAATACGGCATAAGAAACAATTTCCACCCACTCGAAATGACCACATTATATTTTTTTGGCATTTTACAGCCATAAAACTGCAAATCCGCGCGAGTCCCAAATTTTTGTGTGCTATAGCCCATGCCTTCCGCCTTGGGCCGGATGGATCCGTCGTGCAATTGCCTAATATTTGTCCCGGACATCAAATACGGCATAAGAAACAATTTCCACCCACTCGAAATGACCACATTATATTTTTTGGCATTTTACAGCCATAAAACTGCAAATTCGCGCGAGTCCCAAATTTTTGTGTGCTATAGCCCATGCCTTCCGCCTTGGGCCCGGATGGATCCGTCGTGGAATCGCCTAATATTTGTCCCGGACATCAAATACGGCATAAGAAACAATTTCCACCCACTAGAAATGACCACATTATATTTTTTTGGCATTTTACAGCCATAAAACTGCAAATCCGCGCTAGTCCCAAATTTTTGTGTGCTATAGCCCATGCCTTCCGCCTTGGGCCCAGATGGATCCGTCTTGGAATAGCCTAATATTTGTCCCAGACATCAAATACGGCCTAAGAAATAATTTGCACCCACTCGAAATGACCACATTATATTTTTTGGCATTTTACTGCCATAAAACTGCAAATCCGCGCGAGTCCCAAATTTTTGTGTGCTATAGCCCATGCCTTCCGCCTTGGGCCCGGATGGATCCGTCTTGGAATCGCCTAATATTTGTTCCGGACATCAAATACGGCATAAGTAACAATTTCCACCCATCCGAAATGACCACATTATATTTTTTTGGCATTTTACAGCCATAAAACTGCAAATCCGCGCTAGTCCCAAATTTTTGTGTGCTATAGCCCATGCCTTCCGCCTTGGGCCCGGATGGATCCGTCGTGGAATCGCCTAATATTGCCCCGGACATCAAATACGGCATAAGAAACAATTTCCACCCACTCGAAATGACCACATTATATTTTTTGGCATTTTACTGCCATAAAACTGCAAATCCGCGGGAGTCCCAAATTTTTGTGTGCTATAGCCCATGCCTTCCGCCTTGGGCCCGGATGGATCCGTCGTGGAATCGCCTAATATTGCCCCGGACATCAAATACGGCATAAGAAACAATTTCCACCCACTCGAAATGACCACATTATATTTTTTTGGCATTTTACAGCCATAAAACTGCAAATCCGCGCGAGTCCCAAATTTTTGTGTGCTATAGTCCATGCCTTCCGCCTTGGGCCGGATGGATCCGTCGTGCAATTGCCTAATAATTGTCCCGGACATCAAATACGGCATAAGAAACAATTTCCACCCACTCGAAATGACCACATTATATTTTTTGGCATTTTACAGCCATAAAACTGCAAATTCGCGCGAGTCCCAAATTTTTGTGTGCTATAGCCCATGCCTTCCGCCTTGGGCCCGGATGGATCCGTCGTGGAATCGCCTAATATTTGTCCCGGACATCAAATACGGCATAAGAAACAATTTCCACCCACTAGAAATGACCACATTATATTTTTTGGCATTTTACAGCCATAAAACTGCAAATCAGCGCGAGTCCCAAATTGTTTTGTGCTATAGCCCATGCCTTCCGCCTTGGGCCCGGATGGATCCGTCTTGGAATAGCCTAATATTTGTCCCAGACATCAAATACGGCCTAAGAAATAATTTGCACCCACTCGAAATGACCACATTATATTTTTTGGCATTTTACTGCCATAAAACTGCAAATCCGCGCGAGTCCCAAATTTTTGTGTGCTATAGCCCATGCCTTCCGCCTTGGGCCCGGATGGATCCGTCTTGGAATCGCCTAATATTTGTTCCGGACATCAAATACGGCATAAGTAACAATTTCCACCCATCCGAAATGACCACATTATATTTTTTTGGCATTTTACAGCCATAAAACTGCAAATCCGCGCTAGTCCCAAATTTTTGTGTGCTATAGCCCATGCCTTCCGCCTTGGGCCCGGATGGATCCGTCGTGGAATCGCCTAATATTGCCCCGGACATCAAATACGGCATAAGAAACAATTTCCACCCACTCGAAATGACCACATTATATTTTTTGGCATTTTACTGCCATAAAACTGCAAATCCGCGGGAGTCCCAAATTTTTGTGTGCTATAGCCCATGCCTTCCGCCTTGGGCCCGGATGGATCCGTCGTGGAATCGCCTAATATTTGTCCCGGACATCAAATACGGCATAAGAAACAATTTCCACCCACTAGAAATGACCACATTATATTTTTTTGGCATTTTACAGCCATAAAACTGCAAATCCGCGCGAGTCCCAAATTTTTGTGTGCTATAGCCCATGCCTTCCGCCTTGGGCCCGGATGGATCCGTCGTGGAATCGCCTAATATTTGTCCCGGACGTCAAATACGGCGTAAGAAACAATTTCCACCCACTCGAAATGACCACATTATATTTTTTGGCATTTTACAGCCATAAAACTGCAAATTCGCGCGAGTCCCAAATTTTTGTGTGCTATAGCCCATGCCTTCCGCCTTGGGCCCGGATGGATCCGTCGTGGAATCGCCTAATATTTGTCCCGGACATCAAATACGGCATAAGAAACAATTTCCACCCACTAGAAATGACCACATTATATTTTTTGGCATTTTACAGCCATAAAACTGCAAATCCGCGCGAGTCCCAAATTGTTTTGTGCTATAGCCCATGCCTTCCGCCTTGGGCCCGGATGGATCCGTCTTGGAATAGCCTAATATTTGTCCCAGACATCAAATACGGCCTAAGAAATAATTTGCACCCACTCGAAATGACCACATTATATTTTTTGGCATTTTACTGCCATAAAACTGCAAATCCGCGCGAGTCCCAAATTGTTTTGTGCTATAGCCCATGCCTTCCGCCTTGGGCCCGGATGGATCCGTCTTGGAATAGCCTAATATTTGTTCCGGACATCAAATACGGCATAAGAAACAATTTCCACCCACCCGAAATGACCACATTATATTTTTTGGCATTTTACAGCCATAAAACTGCAAATTCGCGCGAGTCCCAAATTTTTGTGTGCTATAGCCCATGCCTTCCGCCTTGGGCCCGGATGGATCCGTCGTGGAATCGCCTAATATTTGTCCCGGACATCAAATACGGCATAAGAAACAATTTCCACCCACTAGAAATGACCACATTATATTTTTTGGCATTTTACAGCCATAAAACTGCAAATCCGCGCGAGTCCCAAATTGTTTTGTGCTATAGCCCATGCCTTCCGCCTTGGGCCCGGATGGATCCGTCTTGGAATAGCCTAATATTTGTCCCAGACATCAAATACGGCCTAAGAAATAATTTGCACCCACTCGAAATGACCACATTATATTTTTTGGCATTTTACTGCCATAAAACTGCAAATCCGCGCGAGTCCCAAATTTTTGTGTGCTATAGCCCATGCCTTCCGCCTTGGGCCCGGATGGATCCGTCTTGGAATCGCCTAATATTTGTTCCGGACATCAAATACGGCATAAGTAACAATTTCCACCCATCCGAAATGACCACATTATATTTTTTGGCATTTTACAGCCATAAAACTGCAAATCCGCGCTAGTCCCAAATTTTTGTGTGCTATAGCCCATGCCTTCCGCCTTGGGCCCGGATGGATCCGTCGTGGAATCGCCTAATATTTGTCCCGGACATCAAATACGGCATAAGAAACAATTTCCACCCACTAGAAATGACCACATTATATTTTTTGGCATTTTACAGCCATAAAACTGCAAATCAGCGCGAGTCCCAAATTGTTTTGTGCTATAGCCCATGCCTTCCGCCTTGGGCCCGGATGGATCCGTCTTGGAATAGCCTAATATTTGTCCCAGACATCAAATACGGCCTAAGAAATAATTTGCACCCACTCGAAATGACCACATTATATTTTTTGGCATTTTACTGCCATAAAACTGCAAATCCGCGCGAGTCCCAAATTTTTGTGTGCTATAGCCCATGCCTTCCGCCTTGGGCCCGGATGGATCCGTCTTGGAATCGCCTAATATTTGTTCCGGACATCAAATACGGCATAAGTAACAATTTCCACCCATCCGAAATGACCACATTATATTTTTTTGGCATTTTACAGCCATAAAACTGCAAATCCGCGCTAGTCCCAAATTTTTGTGTGCTATAGCCCAAGCCTTCCGCCTTGGGCCCGGATGGATCCGTCGTGGAATCGCCTAATATTGCCCCGGACATCAAATACGGCATAAGAAACAATTTCCACCCACTCGAAATGACCACATTATATTTTTTGGCATTTTACTGCCATAAAACTGCAAATCCGCGGGAGTCCCAAATTTTTGTGTGCTATAGCCCATGCCTTCCGCCTTGGGCCCGGATGGATCCGTCGTGGAATCGCCTAATATTGCCCCGGACATCAAATACGGCATAAGAAACAATTTCCACCCACTCGAAATGACCACATTATATTTTTTTGGCATTTTACAGCCATAAAACTGCAAATCCGCGCGAGTCCCAAATTTTTGTGTGCTATAGCCCATGCCTTCCGCCTTGGGCCCGGATGGATCCGTCGTGGAATCGCCTAATATTGCCCCGGACATCAAATACGGCATAAGAAACAATTTCCACCCACTCGAAATGACCACATTATATTTTTTTGGCATTTTACAGCCATAAAACTGCAAATCCGCGCGAGTCCCAAATTTTTGTGTGCTATAGCCCATGCCTTCCGCCTTGGGCCGGATGGATCCGTCGTGCAATTGCCTAATATTTGTCCCGGACATCAAATACGGCATAAGAAACAATTTCCACCCACTCGAAATGACCACATTATATTTTTTGGCATTTTACAGCCATAAAACTGCAAATTCGCGCGAGTCCCAAATTTTTGTGTGCGCCCATGCCTTCCGCCTTGGGCCCAGATGGATCCGTCGTGGAATCGCCTAATATTTGTCCCGGACATCAAATACGGCATAAGAAACAATTTCCACCCACTAGAAATGACCACATTATATTTTTTGGCATTTTACAGCCATAAAACTGCAAATCCGCGCGAGTCCCAAATTGTTTTGTGCTATAGCCCATGCCTTCCGCCTTGGGCCCGGATGGATCCGTCTTGGAATAGCCTAATATTTGTCCCAGACATCAAATACGGCCTAAGAAATAATTTGCACCCACTCGAAATGACCACATTATATTTTTTGGCATTTTACTGCCATAAAACTGCAAATCCGCGCGAGTCCCAAATTTTTGTGTGCTATAGCCCATGCCTTCCGCCTTGGGCCCGGATGGATCCATCTTGGAATCGCCTAATATTTGTTCCGGACATCAAATACGGCATAAGTAACAATTTCCACCCATCCGAAATGACCACATTATATTTTTTTGGCATTTTACAGCCATAAAACTGCAAATCCGCGCTAGTCCCAAATTTTTGTGTGCTATAGCCCATGCCTTCCGCCTTGGGCCCGGATGGATCCGTCGTGGAATCGCCTAATATTGCCCCGGACATCAAATACGGCATAAGAAACAATTTCCACCCACTCGAAATGACCACATTATATTTTTTGGCATTTTACTGCCATAAAACTGCAAATCCGCGGGAGTCCCAAATTTTTGTGTGCTATAGCCCATGCCTTCCGCCTTGGGCCCGGATGGATCCGTCGTGGAATCGCCTAATATTGCCCCGGACATCAAATACGGCATAAGAAACAATTTCCACCCACTCGAAATGACCACATTATATTTTTTTGGCATTTTACAGCCATAAAACTGCAAATCCGCGCGAGTCCCAAATTTTTGTGTGCTATAGCCCATGCCTTCCGCCTTGGGCCGGATGGATCCGTCGTGCAATTGCCTAATATTTGTCCCGGACATCAAATACGGCATAAGAAACAATTTCCACCCACTCGAAATGACCACATTATATTTTTTGGCATTTTACAGCCATAAAACTGCAAATTCGCGCGAGTCCCAAATTTTTGTGTGCGCCCATGCCTTCCGCCTTGGGCCCGGATGGATCCGTCGTGGAATCGCCTAATATTTGTCCCGGACATCAAATACGGCATAAGAAACAATTTCCACCCACTAGAAATGACCACATTATATTTTTTGGCATTTTACAGCCATAAAACTGCAAATCCGCGCGAGTCCCAAATTGTTTTGTGCTATAGCCCATGCCTTCCGCCTTGGGCCCGGATGGATCCGTCTTGGAATAGCCTAATATTTGTCCCAGACATCAAATACGGCCTAAGAAATAATTTGCACCCACTCGAAATGACCACATTATATTTTTTGGCATTTTACTGCCATAAAACTGCAAATCCGCGCGAGTCCCAAATTTTTGTGTGCTATAGCCCATGCCTTCCGCCTTGGGCCCAGATGGATCCGTCTTGGAATCGCCTAATATTTGTTCCGGACATCAAATACGGCATAAGTAACAATTTCCACCCATCCGAAATGACCACATTATATTTTTTTGGCATTTTACAGCCATAAAACTGCAAATCCGCGCGAGTCCCAAATTTTTGTGTGCGCCCATGCCTTCCGCCTTGGGCCCAGATGGATCCGTCGTGGAATCGCCTAATATTTGTCCCGGACATCAAATACGGCATAAGAAACAATTTCCACCCACTAGAAATGACCACATTATATTTTTTGGCATTTTACAGCCATAAAACTGCAAATCCGCGCGAGTCCCAAATTGTTTTGTGCTATAGCCCATGCCTTCCGCCTTGGGCCCGGATGGATCCGTCTTGGAATAGCCTAATATTTGTCCCAGACATCAAATACGGCCTAAGAAATAATTTGCACCCACTCGAAATGACCACATTATATTTTTTGG
This sequence comes from Nicotiana tabacum, assembly GCF_000715075.1. Taxonomy (NCBI): domain Eukaryota; kingdom Viridiplantae; phylum Streptophyta; class Magnoliopsida; order Solanales; family Solanaceae; genus Nicotiana; species Nicotiana tabacum. The sequence goes on from NW_027438505.1 coordinate 55,524, forward strand.
CATTTTACTGCCATAAAACTGCAAATCCGCGCGAGTCCCAAATTTTTGTGTGCTATAGCCCATGCCTTCCGCCTTGGGCCCGGATGGATCCATCTTGGAATCGCCTAATATTTGTTCCGGACATCAAATACGGCATAAGTAACAATTTCCACCCATCCGAAATGACCACATTATATTTTTTTGGCATTTTACAGCCATAAAACTGCAAATCCGCGCTAGTCCCAAATTTTTGTGTGCTATAGCCCATGCCTTCCGCCTTGGGCCCGGATGGATCCGTCGTGGAATCGCCTAATATTGCCCCGGACATCAAATACGGCATAAGAAACAATTTCCACCCACTCGAAATGACCACATTATATTTTTTGGCATTTTACTGCCATAAAACTGCAAATCCGCGGGAGTCCCAAATTTTTGTGTGCTATAGCCCATGCCTTCCGCCTTGGGCCCGGATGGATCCGTCGTGGAATCGCCTAATATTTGTCCCGGACATCAAATACGGCATAAGAAACAATTTCCACCCACTAGAAATGACCACATTATATTTTTTGGCATTTTACAGCCATAAAACTGCAAATCCGCGCGAGTCCCAAATTGTTTTGTGCTATAGCCCATGCCTTCCGCCTTGGGCCCGGATGGATCCGTCTTGGAATAGCCTAATATTTGTCCCAGACATCAAATACGGCCTAAGAAATAATTTGCACCCACTCGAAATGACCACATTATATTTTTTGGCATTTTACTGCCATAAAACTGCAAATCCGCGCGAGTCCCAAATTTTTGTGTGCTATAGCCCATGCCTTCCGCCTTGGGCCCGGATGGATCCGTCTTGGAATCGCCTAATATTTGTTCCGGACATCAAATACGGCATAAGTAACAATTTCCACCCATCCGAAATGACCACATTATATTTTTTTGGCATTTTACAGCCATAAAACTGCAAATCCGCGCTAGTCCCAAATTTTTGTGTGCTATAGCCCATGCCTTCCGCCTTGGGCCCGGATGGATCCGTCGTGGAATCGCCTAATATTGCCCCGGACATCAAATACGGCATAAGAAACAATTTCCACCCACTCGAAATGACCACATTATATTTTTTGGCATTTTACTGCCATAAAACTGCAAATCCGCGGGAGTCCCAAATTTTTTTGTGCTATAGCCCATGCCTTCCGCCTTGGGCCCGGATGGATCCGTCGTGGAATCGCCTAATATTGCCCCGGACATCAAATACGGCATAAGAAACAATTTCCACCCACTCGAAATGACCACATTATATTTTTTTGGCATTTTACAGCCATAAAACTGCAAATCCGCGCGAGTCCCAAATTTTTGTGTGCTATAGCCCATGCCTTCCGCCTTGGGCCGGATGGATCCGTCGTGCAATTGCCTAATATTTGTCCCGGACATCAAATACGGCATAAGAAACAATTTCCACCCACTCGAAATGACCACATTATATTTTTTGGCATTTTACAGCCATAAAACTGCAAATTCGCGCGAGTCCCAAATTTTTGTGTGCTATAGCCCATGCCTTCCGCCTTGGGCCCGGATGGATCCGTCGTGGAATCGCCTAATATTTGTCCCGGACATCAAATACGGCATAAGAAACAATTTCCACCCACTAGAAATGACCACATTATATTTTTTGGCATTTTACAGCCATAAAACTGCAAATCCGCGCGAGTCCCAAATTGTTTTGTGCTATAGCCCATGCCTTCCGCCTTGGGCCCGGATGGATCCGTCTTGGAATAGCCTAATATTTGTCCCAGACATCAAATACGGCCTAAGAAATAATTTGCACCCACTCGAAATGACCACATTATATTTTTTGGCATTTTACTGCCATAAAACTGCAAATCCGCGCGAGTCCCAAATTTTTGTGTGCTATAGCCCATGCCTTCCGCCTTGGGCCCGGATGGATCCGTCTTGGAATCGCCTAATATTTGTTCCGGACATCAAATACGGCATAAGTAACAATTTCCACCCATCCGAAATGACCACATTATATTTTTTTGGCATTTTACAGCCATAAAACTGCAAATCCGCGCTAGTCCCAAATTTTTGTGTGCTATAGCCCATGCCTTCCGCCTTGGGCCCGGATGGATCCGTCGTGGAATCGCCTAATATTTGTCCCGGACATCAAATACGGCATAAGAAACAATTTCCACCCACTAGAAATGACCACATTATATTTTTTGGCATTTTACAGCCATAAAACTGCAAATCAGCGCGAGTCCCAAATTGTTTTGTGCTATAGCCCATGCCTTCCGCCTTGGGCCCGGATGGATCCGTCTTGGAATAGCCTAATATTTGTCCCAGACATCAAATACGGCCTAAGAAATAATTTGCACCCACTCGAAATGACCACATTATATTTTTTGGCATTTTACTGCCATAAAACTGCAAATCCGCGCGAGTCCCAAATTTTTGTGTGCTATAGCCCATGCCTTCCGCCTTGGGCCCGGATGGATCCGTCTTGGAATCGCCTAATATTTGTTCCGGACATCAAATACGGCATAAGTAACAATTTCCACCCATCCGAAATGACCACATTATATTTTTTTGGCATTTTACAGCCATAAAACTGCAAATCCGCGCTAGTCCCAAATTTTTGTGTGCTATAGCCCATGCCTTCCGCCTTGGGCCCGGATGGATCCGTCGTGGAATCGCCTAATATTGCCCCGGACATCAAATACGGCATAAGAAACAATTTCCACCCACTCGAAATGACCACATTATATTTTTTGGCATTTTACTGCCATAAAACTGCAAATCCGCGGGAGTCCCAAATTTTTGTGTGCTATAGCCCATGCCTTCCGCCTTGGGCCCGGATGGATCCGTCGTGGAATCGCCTAATATTGCCCCGGACATCAAATACGGCATAAGAAACAATTTCCACCCACTCGAAATGACCACATTATATTTTTTTGGCATTTTACAGCCATAAAACTGCAAATCCGCGCGAGTCCCAAATTTTTGTGTGCTATAGCCCATGCCTTCCGCCTTGGGCCCGGATGGATCCGTCGTGGAATCGCCTAATATTGCCCCGGACATCAAATACGGCATAAGAAACAATTTCCACCCACTCGAAATGACCACATTATATTTTTTGGCATTTTACAGCCATAAAACTGCAAATCCGCGCGAGTCCCAAATTTTTGTGTGCTATAGCCCATGCCTTCCGCCTTGGGCCGGATGGATCCGTCGTGCAATTGCCTAATATTTGTCCCGGACATCAAATACGGCATAAGAAACAATTTCCACCCACTCGAAATGACCACATTATATTTTTTGGCATTTTACAGCCATAAAACTGCAAATTCGCGCGAGTCCCAAATTTTTGTGTGCGCCCATGCCTTCCGCCTTGGGCCCAGATGGATCCGTCGTGGAATCGCCTAATATTTGTCCCGGACATCAAATACGGCATAAGAAACAATTTCCACCCACTAGAAATGACCACATTATATTTTTTGGCATTTTACAGCCATAAAACTGCAAATCCGCGCGAGTCCCAAATTGTTTTGTGCTATAGCCCATGCCTTCCGCCTTGGGCCCGGATGGATCCGTCTTGGAATAGCCTAATATTTGTCCCAGACATCAAATACGGCCTAAGAAATAATTTGCACCCACTCGAAATGACCACATTATATTTTTTGGCATTTTACTGCCATAAAACTGCAAATCCGCGCGAGTCCCAAATTTTTGTGTGCTATAGCCCATGCCTTCCGCCTTGGGCCCGGATGGATCCATCTTGGAATCGCCTAATATTTGTTCCGGACATCAAATACGGCATAAGTAACAATTTCCACCCATCCGAAATGACCACATTATATTTTTTTGGCATTTTACAGCCATAAAACTGCAAATCCGCGCTAGTCCCAAATTTTTGTGTGCTATAGCCCATGCCTTCCGCCTTGGGCCCGGATGGATCCGTCGTGGAATCGCCTAATATTGCCCCGGACATCAAATACGGCATAAGAAACAATTTCCACCCACTCGAAATGACCACATTATATTTTTTGGCATTTTACTGCCATAAAACTGCAAATCCGCGGGAGTCCCAAATTTTTGTGTGCTATAGCCCATGCCTTCCGCCTTGGGCCCGGATGGATCCGTCGTGGAATCGCCTAATATTGCCCCGGACATCAAATACGGCATAAGAAACAATTTCCACCCACTCGAAATGACCACATTATATTTTTTTGGCATTTTACAGCCATAAAACTGCAAATCCGCGCGAGTCCCAAATTTTTGTGTGCTATAGCCCATGCTTTCCGCCTTGGGCCGGATGGATCCGTCGTGCAATTGCCTAATATTTGTCCCGGACATCAAATACGGCATAAGAAACAATTTCCACCCACTCGAAATGACCACATTATATTTTTTGGCATTTTACAGCCATAAAACTGCAAATTCGCGCGAGTCCCAAATTTTTGTGTGCGCCCATGCCTTCCGCCTTGGGCCCGGATGGATCCGTCGTGGAATCGCCTAATATTTGTCCCGGACATCAAATACGGCATAAGAAACAATTTCCACCCACTAGAAATGACCACATTATATTTTTTGGCATTTTACAGCCATAAAACTGCAAATCCGCGCGAGTCCCAAATTGTTTTGTGCTATAGCCCATGCCTTCCGCCTTGGGCCCGGATGGATCCGTCTTGGAATAGCCTAATATTTGTCCCAGACATCAAATACGGCCTAAGAAATAATTTGCACCCACTCGAAATGACCACATTATATTTTTTGGCATTTTACTGCCATAAAACTGCAAATCCGCGCGAGTCCCAAATTTTTGTGTGCTATAGCCCATGCCTTCCGCCTTGGGCCCAGATGGATCCGTCTTGGAATCGCCTAATATTTGTTCCGGACATCAAATACGGCATAAGTAACAATTTCCACCCATCCGAAATGACCACATTATATTTTTTTGGCATTTTACAGCCATAAAACTGCAAATCCGCGCTAGTCCCAAATTTTTGTGTGCTATAGCCCATGCCTTCCGCCTTGGGCCCGGATGGATCCGTCGTGGAATCGCCTAATATTGCCCCGGACATCAAATACGGCATAAGAAACAATTTCCACCCACTCGAAATGACCACATTATATTTTTTGGCATTTTACTGCCATAAAACTGCAAATCCGCGGGAGTCCCAAATTTTTGTGTGCTATAGCCCATGCCTTCCGCCTTGGGCCCGGATGGATCCGTCGTGGAATCGCCTAATATTGCCCCGGACATCAAATACGGCATAAGAAACAATTTCCACCCACTCGAAATGACCACATTATATTTTTTTGGCATTTTACAGCCATAAAACTGCAAATCCGCGCGAGTCCCAAATTTTTGTGTGCTATAGCCCATGCCTTCCGCCTTGGGCCCGGATGGATCCGTCGTGGAATCGCCTAATATTGCCCCGGACATCAAATACGGCATAAGAAACAATTTCCACCCACTCGAAATGACCACATTATATTTTTTTGGCATTTTACAGCCATAAAACTGCAAATCCGCGCGAGTCCCAAATTTTTGTGTGCGCCCATGCCTTCCGCCTTGGGCCCGGATGGATCCGTCGTGGAATCGCCTAATATTTGTCCCGGACATCAAATACGGCATAAGAAACAATTTCCACCCACTAGAAATGACCACATTATATTTTTTGGCATTTTACAGCCATAAAACTGCAAATCCGCGCGAGTCCCAAATTGTTTTGTGCTATAGCCCATGCCTTCCGCCTTGGGCCCGGATGGATCCGTCTTGGAATAGCCTAATATTTGTCCCAGACATCAAATACGGCCTAAGAAATAATTTGCACCCACTCGAAATGACCACATTATATTTTTTGGCATTTTACTGCCATAAAACTGCAAATCCGCGCGAGTCCCAAATTTTTGTGTGCTATAGCCCATGCCTTCCGCCTTGGGCCCGGATGGATCCGTCTTGGAATCGCCTAATATTTGTTCCGGACATCAAATACGGCATAAGTAACAATTTCCACCCATCCGAAATGACCACATTATATTTTTTTGGCATTTTACAGCCATAAAACTGCAAATCCGCGCTAGTCCCAAATTTTTGTGTGCTATAGCCCATGCCTTCCGCCTTGGGCCCGGATGGATCCGTCGTGGAATCGCCTAATATTGCCCCGGACATCAAATACGGCATAAGAAACAATTTCCACCCACTCGAAATGACCACATTATATTTTTTGGCATTTTACTGCCATAAAACTGCAAATCCGCGGGAGTCCCAAATTTTTGTGTGCTATAGCCCATGCCTTCCGCCTTGGGCCCGGATGGATCCGTCGTGGAATCGCCTAATATTGCCCCGGACATCAAATACGGCATAAGAAACAATTTCCACCCACTCGAAATGACCACATTATATTTTTTTGGCATTTTACAGCCATAAAACTGCAAATCCGCGCGAGTCCCAAATTTTTGTGTGCTATAGCCCATGCCTTCCGCCTTGGGCCGGATGGATCCGTCGTGCAATTGCCTAATATTTGTCCCGGACATCAAATACGGCATAAGAAACAATTTCCACCCACTCGAAATGACCACATTATATTTTTTGGCATTTTACAGCCATAAAACTGCAAATTCGCGCGAGTCCCAAATTTTTGTGTGCGCCCATGCCTTCCGCCTTGGGCCCGGATGGATCCATCGTGGAATCGCCTAATATTTGTCCCAGACATCAAATACGGCATAAGAAACAATTTCCACCCTCTCGAAATGACCACATTATATTTTTTGGCATTTTACAACCATAAAACTGCAAATCCGCGCGAGTCCCAAATTTTTGTGTGCTATAGCCCATGCCTTCCGCCTTGGGCCCGGATGGATCCGTCTTGGAATCGCCTAATATTTGTTCCGGACATCAAATACGTCATAAGTAACAATTTCCACCCATCCGAAATGACCACATTATATTTTTTTGGCATTTTACAGCCATAAAACTGCAAATCCGCGCGAGTCCCAAATTTTTGTGTGCTATAGCCCATGCCTTCCGCCTTGGGCCCGGATGGATCCGTCGTGGAATCGCCTAATATTGCCCCGGACATCAAATACGGCATAAGAAACAATTTCCACCCACTCGAAATGACCACATTATATTTTTTGGCATTTTACAGCCATAAAACTGCAAATTCGCGCGAGTCCCAAATTTTTGTGTGCGCCCATGCCTTCCGCCTTGGGCCCGGATGGATCCATCGTGGAATCGCCTAATATTTGTCCCAGACATCAAATACGGCATAAGAAACAATTTCCACCCTCTCGAAATGACCACATTATATTTTTTGGCATTTTACAACCATAAAACTGCAAATCCGCGCGAGTCCCAAATTTTTGTGTGCTATAGCCCATGCCTTCCGCCTTGGGCCCGGATGGATCCGTCTTGGAATCGCCTAATATTTGTTCCGGACATCAAATACGGCATAAGTAACAATTTCCAACCATCCGAAATGACCACATTATATTTTTTTGGCATTTTACAGCCATAAAACTGCAAATCCGCGCTAGTCCCAAATTTTTGTGTGCTATAGCCCATGCCTTCCGCCTTGGGCCCGGATGGATCCGTCGTGGAATCGCCTAATATTGCCCCGGACATCAAATACGGCATAAGAAACAATTTCCACCCACTCGAAATGACCACATTATATTTTTTGGCATTTTACTGCCATAAAACTGCAAATCCGCGGGAGTCCCAAATTTTTGTGTGCTATAGCCCATGCCTTCCGCCTTGGGCCCGGATGGATCCGTCGTGGAATCGCCTAATATTGCCCCGGACATCAAATACGGCATAAGAAACAATTTCCACCCACTCGAAATGACCACATTATATTTTTTTGGCATTTTACAGCCATAAAACTGCAAATCCGCGCGAGTCCCAAATTTTTGTGTGCTATAGCCCATGCCTTCCGCCTTGGGCCGGATGGATCCGTCGTGCAATTGCCTAATATTTGTCCCGGACATCAAATACGGCATAAGAAACAATTTCCACCCACTCGAAATGACCACATTATATTTTTTGGCATTTTACAGCCATAAAACTGCAAATTCGCGCGAGTCCCAAATTTTTGTGTGCTATAGCCCATGCCTTCCGCCTTGGGCCCGGATGGATCCGTCGTGAAATCGCCTAATATTTGTCCCGGACATCAAATACGGCATAAGAAACAATTTCCACCCACTAGAAATGACCACATTATATTTTTTGGCATTTTACAGCCATAAAACTGCAAATCCGCGCGAGTCCCAAATTGTTTTGTGCTATAGCCCATGCCTTCCGCCTTGGGCCCGGATGGATCCGTCTTGGAATAGCCTAATATTTGTCCCAGACATCAAATACGGCCTAAGAAATAATTTGCACCCACTCGAAATGACCACATTATATTTTTTGGCATTTTACTGCCATAAAACTGCAAATCCGCGCGAGTCCCAAATTTTTGTGTGCTATAGCCCATGCCTTCCGCCTTGGGCCCGGATGGATCCGTCTTGGAATCGCCTAATATTTGTCCCAGACATCAAATACGGCCAAAGAAACAATTTCCACCCACTCGAAATGACCACATTATATTTTTTTGGTATTTTACAGCCATAAAACTGCAAATCCGCGCGAGTCCCAAATATTTGTGTGCTATAGCCCATGCCTTCCGCCTTGGGCCCGGATGGATCCGTCGTGGAATCGTCTAATATTTGTCCCGGACATCAAATACGGCGTAAGAAACAGTTTCCACCCACTCGAAATGACCACATTATATTTTTTTGGCATTTTACAGCCATAAAACTGCAAATCCGCGCGAGTCCCAAATTTTTGTGTGCTATAGCCCATGCCTTCCGCCTTGGGCCGGATGGATCCGTCGTGCAATTGCCTAATATTTGTCCCGGACATCAAATACGGCATAAGTAACAATTTCCACCCATCCGAAATGACCACATTATATTTTTTTGGCATTTTACAGCCATAAAACTGCAAATCCGCGCTAGTCCCAAATTTTTGTGTGCTATAGCCCATGCCTTCCGCCTTGGGCCCGGATGGATCCGTCGTGGAATCGCCTAATATTGCCCCGGACATCAAATACGGCATAAGAAACAATTTCCACCCACTCGAAATGACCACATTATATTTTTTGGCATTTTACTGCCATAAAACTGCAAATCCGCGGGAGTCCCAAATTTTTGTGTGCTATAGCCCATGCCTTCCGCCTTGGGCCCGGATGGATCCGTCGTGGAATCGCCTAATATTGCCCCGGACATCAAATACGGCATAAGAAACAATTTCCACCCACTCGAAATGACCACATTATATTTTTTGGCATTTTACAGCCATAAAACTGCAAATCCGCGCGAGTCCCAAATTGTTTTGTGCTATAGCCCATGCCTTCCGCCTTGGGCCCGGATGGATCCGTCTTGGAATAGCCTAATATTTGTCCCAGACATCAAATACGGCCTAAGAAATAATTTGCACCCACTCGAAATGACCACATTATATTTTTTGGCATTTTACTGCCATAAAACTGCAAATCCGCGCGAGTCCCAAATTTTTGTGTGCTATAGCCCATGCCTTCCGCCTTGGGCCCGGATGGATCCGTCTTGGAATCGCCTAATATTTGTTCCGGACATCAAATACGGCATAAGTAACAATTTCCACCCATCCGAAATGACCACATTATATTTTTTTGGCATTTTACAGCCATAAAACTGCAAATCCGCGCTAGTCCCAAATTTTTGTGTGCTATAGCCCATGCCTTCCGCCTTGGGCCCGGATGGATCCGTCGTGGAATCGCCTAACATTGCCCCGGACATCAAATACGGCATAAGAAACAATTTCCACCCACTCGAAATGACCACATTATATTTTTTGGCATTTTACTGCCATAAAACTGCAAATCCGCGGGAGTCCCAAATTTTTGTGTGCTATAGCCCATGCCTTCCGCCTTGGGCCCGGATGGATCCGTCGTGGAATCGCCTAATATTGCCCCGGACATCAAATACGGCATAAGAAACAATTTCCACCCACTCGAAATGACCACATTATATTTTTTTGGCATTTTACAGCCATAAAACTGCAAATCCGCGCGAGTCCCAAATTTTTGTGTGCTATAGCCCATGCCTTCCGCCTTGGGCCGGATGGATCCGTCGTGCAATTGCCTAATATTTGTCCCGGACATCAAATACGGCATAAGAAACAATTTCCACCCACTCGAAATGACCACATTATATTTTTTGGCATTTTACAGCCATAAAACTGCAAATTCGCGCGAGTCCCAAATTTTTGTGTGCTATAGCCCATGCCTTCCGCCTTGGGCCCGGATGGATCCGTCGTGAAATCGCCTAATATTTGTCCCGGACATCAAATACGGCATAAGAAACAATTTCCACCCACTAGAAATGACCACATTATATTTTTTGGCATTTTACAGCCATAAAACTGCAAATCCGCGCGAGTCCCAAATTGTTTTGTGCTATAGCCCATGCCTTCCGCCTTGGGCCCGGATGGATCCGTCTTGGAATAGCCTAATATTTGTCCCAGACATCAAATACGGCCTAAGAAATAATTTGCACCCACTCGAAATGACCACATTATATTTTTTGGCATTTTACTGCCATAAAACTGCAAATCCGCGCGAGTCCCAAATTTTTGTGTGCTATAGCCCATGCCTTCCGCCTTGGGCCCGGATGGATCCGTCTTGGAATCGCCTAATATTTGTTCCGGACATCAAATACGGCATAAGTAACAATTTCCACCCATCCGAAATGACCACATTATATTTTTTTGGCATTTTACAGCCATAAAACTGCAAATCCGCGCTAGTCCCAAATTTTTGTGTGCTATAGCCCATGCCTTCCGCCTTGGGCCCGGATGGATCCGTCGTGGAATCGCCTAATATTGCCCCGGACATCAAATACGGCATAAGAAACAATTTCCACCCACTCGAAATGACCACATTATATTTTTTGGCATTTTACTGCCATAAAACTGCAAATCCGCGGGAGTCCCAAATTTTTGTGTGCTATAGCCCATGCCTTCCGCCTTGGGCCCGGATGGATCCGTCGTGGAATCGCCTAATATTGCCCCGGACATCAAATACGGCATAAGAAACAATTTCCACCCACTCGAAATGACCACATTATATTTTTTTGGCATTTTACAGCCATAAAACTGCAAATCCGCGCGAGTCCCAAATTTTTGTGTGCTATAGCCCATGCCTTCCGCCTTGGGCCGGATGGATCCGTCGTGCAATTGCCTAATATTTGTCCCGGACATCAAATACGGCATAAGAAACAATTTCCACCCACTCGAAATGACCACATTATATTTTTTGGCATTTTACAGCCATAAAACTGCAAATTCGCGCGAGTCCCAAATTTTTGTGTGCGCCCATGCCTTCCGCCTTGGGCCCGGATGGATCCATCGTGGAATCGCCTAATATTTGTCCCAGACATCAAATACGGCATAAGAAACAATTTCCACCCTCTCGAAATGACCACATTATATTTTTTGGCATTTTACAACCATAAAACTGCAAATCCGCGCGAGTCCCAAATTTTTGTGTGCTATAGCCCATGCCTTCCGCCTTGGGCCCGGATGGATCCGTCTTGGAATCGCCTAATATTTGTTCCGGACATCAAATACGTCATAAGTAACAATTTCCACCAAGCCGAAATGACCACATTATATTTTTTTGGCATTTTACAGCCATAAAACTGCAAATCCGCGCGAGTCCCAAATTTTTGTGTGCTATAGCCCATGCCTTCCGCCTTGGGCCGGATGGATCCGTCGTGCAATTGCCTAATATTTGTCCCGGACATCAAATACGGCGTAAGAAACAATTTCCACCCACCCGAAATGACCACATTATATTTTTTGGCATTTTACAGCCATAAAACTGCAAATCCGCGCGAGTCCCAAATTTTTGTGTGCTATAGCCCATGCCTTCCGCCTTGGGCCCGGATGGATCCGTCGTGGAATCGCCTAATATTTGTCCCGGACATCAAATACGACATAAGAAACAATTTCCACCCACTCGAAATGACCACATTATATTTTTTGGCATTTTACAGCCATAAAACTGCAAATCCGCGCGAGTCCCAAATTTTTTTGTGCTATAGCCCATGCCTTCCGCCTTGGGCCCGGATGGATCCGTCGTGGAATCGCCTAATATTTGTCCCGGACATCAAATACGGCGTAAGAAATAGTTTCCACCCACTCGAAATGACCACATTATATTTTTTTGGCATTTTACAGCCATAAAACTGCAAATCCGCGCGAGTCCCAAATTTTTGTGTGCTATAGCCCATGCCTTCCGCCTTGGGCCGGATGGATCCGTCGTGCAATTGCCTAATATTTGTCCCGGACATCAAATACGGCGTAAGAAACAGTTTCCACCCACTCGAAATGACCACATTATATTTTTTTGGCATTTTACAGCCATAAAACTGCAAATCCGCGCGAGTCCCAAATTTTTGTGTGCTATAGCCCATGCCTTCCGCCTTGGGCCCGGATGGATCCGTCGTGGAATCGCCTAATATTTGTCCCGGACAACAAATACGGCATAAGAAACAATTTCCACCCTCTCGAAATGACCACATTATATTTTTTGGCATTTTACAACCATAAAACTGCAAATCCGCGCGAGTCCCAAATTTTTGTGTGCTATAGCCCATGCCTTCCGCCTTGGGCCCGGATGGATCCGTCTTGGAATCGCCTAATATTTGTTCCGGACATCAAATACGTCATAAGTAACAATTTCCACCCATCCAAAATGACCACATTATATTTTTTTGGCATTTTACAGCCATAAAACTGCAAATCCGCGCTAGTCCCAAATTTTTGTGTGCTATAGCCCATGCCTTCCGCCTTGGGCCCGGATGGATCCGTCGTGGAATCGCCTAATATTGCCCCGGACATCAAATACGGCATAAGAAACAATTTCCACCCACTCGAAATGACCACATTATATTTTTTGGCATTTTACTGCCATAAAACTGCAAATCCGCGGGAGTCCCAAATTTTTGTGTGCTATAGCCCATGCCTTCCGCCTTGGGCCCGGATGGATCCGTCGTGGAATCGCCTAATATTGCCCCGGACATCAAATACGGCATAAGAAACAATTTCCACCCACTCGAAATGACCACATTATATTTTTTTGGCATTTTACAGCCATAAAACTGCAAATCCGCGCGAGTCCCAAATTTTTGTGTGCTATAGCCCATGCCTTCCGCCTTGGGCCGGATGGATCCGTCGTGCAATTGCCTAATATTTGTCCCGGACATCAAATACGGCATAAGAAACAATTTCCACCCACTCGAAATGACCACATTATATTTTTTGGCATTTTACAGCCATAAAACTGCAAATTCGCGCGAGTCCCAAATTTTTGTGTGCGCCCATGCCTTCCGCCTTGGGCCCGGATGGATCCATCGTGGAATCGCCTAATATTTGTCCCAGACATCAAATACGGCATAAGAAACAATTTCCACCCTCTCGAAATGACCACATTATATTTTTTGGCATTTTACAACCATAAAACTGCAAATCCGCGCGAGTCCCAAATTTTTGTGTGCTATAGCCCATGCCTTCCGCCTTGGGCCCGGATGGATCCGTCTTGGAATCGCCTAATATTTGTTCCGGACATCAAATACGTCATAAGTAACAATTTCCACCCATCCGAAATGACCACATTATATTTTTTTGGCATTTTACAGCCATAAAACTGCAAATCCGCGCGAGTCCCAAATTTTTGTGTGCTATAGCCCATGCCTTCCGCCTTGGGCCCGGATGGATCCGTCTTGGAATCGCCTAATATTTGTTCCGGACATCAAATACGGCATAAGTAACAATTTCCACCCATCCGAAATGACCACATTATATTTTTTTGGCATTTTACAGCCATAAAACTGCAAATCCGCGCTAGTCCCAAATTTTTGTGTGCTATAGCCCATGCCTTCCGCCTTGGGCCCGGATGGATCCATAGTGGAATCGCCTAATATTGCCCCGGACATCAAATACGGCATAAGAAACAATTTCCACCCACTCGAAATGACCACATTATATTTTTTGGCATTTTACTGCCATAAAACTGCAAATCCGCGGGAGTCCCAAATTTTTGTGTGCTATAGCCCATGCCTTCCGCCTTGGGCCCGGATGGATCCGTCGTGGAATCGCCTAATATTGCCCCGGACATCAAATACGGCATAAGAAACAATTTCCACCCACTCGAAATGACCACATTATATTTTTTTGGCATTTTACAGCCATAAAACTGCAAATCCGCGCGAGTCCCAAATTTTTGTGTGCTATAGCCCATGCCTTCCGCCTTGGGCCGGATGGATCCGTCGTGCAATTGCCTAATATTTGTCCCGGACATCAAATACGGCGTAAGAAACAGTTTCCACCCACTCGAAATGACCACATTATATTTTTTTGGCATTTTACAGCCATAAAACTGCAAATCCGCGCGAGTCCCAAATTTTTGTGTGCTATAGCCCATGCCTTCCGCCTTGGGCCCGGATGGATCCGTCGTGGAATCGCCTAATATTTGTCCCGGACAACAAATACGGCATAAGAAACAATTTCCACCCTCTCGAAATGACCACATTATATTTTTTGGCATTTTACAACCATAAAACTGCAAATCCGCGCGAGTCCCAAATTTTTGTGTGCTATAGCCCATGCCTTCCGCCTTGGGCCCGGATGGATCCGTCTTGGAATCGCCTAATATTTGTTCCGGACATCAAATACGTCATAAGTAACAATTTCCACCCATCCAAAATGACCACATTATATTTTTTTGGCATTTTACAGCCATAAAACTGCAAATCCGCGCTAGTCCCAAATTTTTGTGTGCTATAGCCCATGCCTTCCGCCTTGGGCCCGGATGGATCCGTCGTGGAATCGCCTAATATTGCCCCGGACATCAAATACGGCATAAGAAACAATTTCCACCCACTCGAAATGACCACATTATATTTTTTGGCATTTTACTGCCATAAAACTGCAAATCCGCGGGAGTCCCAAATTTTTGTGTGCTATAGCCCATGCCTTCCGCCTTGGGCCCGGATGGATCCGTCGTGGAATCGCCTAATATTGCCCCGGACATCAAATACGGCATAAGAAACAATTTCCACCCACTCGAAATGACCACATTATATTTTTTTGGCATTTTACAGCCATAAAACTGCAAATCCGCGCGAGTCCCAAATTTTTGTGTGCTATAGCCCATGCCTTCCGCCTTGGGCCGGATGGATCCGTCGTGCAATTGCCTAATATTTGTCCCGGACATCAAATACGGCGTAAGAAACAGTTTCCACCCACTCGAAATGACCACATTATATTTTTTTGGCATTTTACAGCCATAAAACTGCAAATCCGCGCGAGTCCCAAATTTTTGTGTGCTATAGCCCATGCCTTCCGCCTTGGGCCCGGATGGATCCGTCGTGGAATCGCCTAATATTTGTCCCGGACAACAAATACGGCATAAGAAACAATTTCCACCCTCTCGAAATGACCACATTATATTTTTTGGCATTTTACAACCATAAAACTGCAAATCCGCGCGAGTCCCAAATTTTTGTGTGCTATAGCCCATGCCTTCCGCCTTGGGCCCGGATGGATCCGTCTTGGAATCGCCTAATATTTGTTCCGGACATCAAATACGTCATAAGTAACAATTTCCACCCATCCAAAATGACCACATTATATTTTTTTGGCATTTTACAGCCATAAAACTGCAAATCCGCGCTAGTCCCAAATTTTTGTGTGCTATAGCCCATGCCTTCCGCCTTGGGCCCGGATGGATCCGTCGTGGAATCGCCTAATATTGCCCCGGACATCAAATACGGCATAAGAAACAATTTCCACCCACTCGAAATGACCACATTATATTTTTTGGCATTTTACTGCCATAAAACTGCAAATCCGCGGGAGTCCCAAATTTTTGTGTGCTATAGCCCATGCCTTCCGCCTTGGGCCCGGATGGATCCGTCGTGGAATCGCCTAATATTGCCCCGGACATCAAATACGGCATAAGAAACAATTTCCACCCACTCGAAATGACCACATTATATTTTTTTGGCATTTTACAGCCATAAAACTGCAAATCCGCGCGAGTCCCAAATTTTTGTGTGCTATAGCCCATGCCTTCCGCCTTGGGCCGGATGGATCCGTCGTGCAATTGCCTAATATTTGTCCCGGACATCAAATACGGCATAAGAAACAATTTCCACCCACTCGAAATGACCACATTATATTTTTTGGCATTTTACAGCCATAAAACTGCAAATTCGCGCGAGTCCCAAATTTTTGTGTGCGCCCATGCCTTCCGCCTTGGGCCCGGATGGATCCATCGTGGAATCGCCTAATATTTGTCCCAGACATCAAATACGGCATAAGAAACAATTTCCACCCTCTCGAAATGACCACATTATATTTTTTGGCATTTTACAACCATAAAACTGCAAATCCGCGCGAGTCCCAAATTTTTGTGTGCTATAGCCCATGCCTTCCGCCTTGGGCCCGGATGGATCCGTCTTGGAATCGCCTAATATTTGTTCCGGACATCAAATACGTCATAAGTAACAATTTCCACCCATCCGAAATGACCACATTATATTTTTTTGGCATTTTACAGCCATAAAACTGCAAATCCGCGCGAGTCCCAAATTTTTGTGTGCTATAGCCCATGCCTTCCGCCTTGGGCCCGGATGGATCCGTCTTGGAATCGCCTAATATTTGTTCCGGACATCAAATACGGCATAAGTAACAATTTCCACCCATCCGAAATGACCACATTATATTTTTTTGGCATTTTACAGCCATAAAACTGCAAATCCGCGCTAGTCCCAAATTTTTGTGTGCTATAGCCCATGCCTTCCGCCTTGGGCCCGGATGGATCCATAGTGGAATCGCCTAATATTGCCCCGGACATCAAATACGGCATAAGAAACAATTTCCACCCACTCGAAATGACCACATTATATTTTTTGGCATTTTACTGCCATAAAACTGCAAATCCGCGGGAGTCCCAAATTTTTGTGTGCTATAGCCCATGCCTTCCGCCTTGGGCCCGGATGGATCCGTCGTGGAATCGCCTAATATTGCCCCGGACATCAAATACGGCATAAGAAACAATTTCCACCCACTCGAAATGACCACATTATATTTTTTTGGCATTTTACAGCCATAAAACTGCAAATCCGCGCGAGTCCCAAATTTTTGTGTGCTATAGCCCATGCCTTCCGCCTTGGGCCGGATGGATCCGTCGTGCAATTGCCTAATATTTGTCCCGGACATCAAATACGGCGTAAGAAACAGTTTCCACCCACTCGAAATGACCACATTATATTTTTTTGGCATTTTACAGCCATAAAACTGCAAATCCGCGCGAGTCCCAAATTTTTGTGTGCTATAGCCCATGCCTTCCGCCTTGGGCCCGGATGGATCCGTCGTGGAATCGCCTAATATTTGTCCCGGACAACAAATACGGCATAAGAAACAATTTCCACCCTCTCGAAATGACCACATTATATTTTTTGGCATTTTACAACCATAAAACTGCAAATCCGCGCGAGTCCCAAATTTTTGTGTGCTATAGCCCATGCCTTCCGCCTTGGGCCCGGATGGATCCGTCTTGGAATCGCCTAATATTTGTTCCGGACATCAAATACGTCATAAGTAACAATTTCCACCCATCCAAAATGACCACATTATATTTTTTTGGCATTTTACAGCCATAAAACTGCAAATCCGCGCGAGTCCCAAATTTTTGTGTGCTATAGCCCATGCCTTCCGCCTTGGGCCCGGATGGATCCGTCGTGGAATCGCCTAATATTTGTCCCGGACATCAAATACGGCG
Organism: Nicotiana tabacum; assembly: GCF_000715075.1. Classification (NCBI taxonomy): domain Eukaryota; kingdom Viridiplantae; phylum Streptophyta; class Magnoliopsida; order Solanales; family Solanaceae; genus Nicotiana; species Nicotiana tabacum. The sequence continues at coordinate 73,373 of NW_027438505.1, forward strand.
TAAGAAACAATTTCCACCCACTCGAAATGACCACATTATATTTTTTGGCATTTTACAGCCATAAAACTGCAAATCCGCGCGAGTCCCAAATTTTTGTGTGCTATAGCCCATGCCTTCCGCCTTGGGCCGGATGGATCCGTCGTGCAATTGCCTAATATTTGTCCCGGACATCAAATACGGCATAAGAAACAATTTCCACCCTCTCGAAATGACCACATTATATTTTTTGGCATTTTACAACCATAAAACTGCAAATCCGCGCGAGTCCCAAATTTTTGTGTGCTATAGCCCATGCCTTCCGCCTTGGGCCCGGATGGATCCGTCTTGGAATCGCCTAATATTTGTTCCGGACATCAAATACGTCATAAGTAACAATTTCCACCCATCCGAAATGACCACATTATATTTTTTTGGCATTTTACAGCCATAAAACTGCAAATCCGCGCGAGTCCCAAATTTTTGTGTGCTATAGCCCATGCCTTCCGCCTTGGGCCCGGATGGATCCGTCGTGGAATCGCCTAATATTTGTCCCGGACATCAAATACGGCGTAAGAAACAATTTCCACCCACTCGAAATGACCACATTATATTTTTTGGCATTTTACAGCCATAAAACTGCAAATCCGCGCGAGTCCCAAATTTTTGTGTGCTATAGCCCATGCCTTCCGCCTTGGGCCGGATGGATCCGTCGTGCAATTGCCTAATATTTGTCCCGGACATCAAATACGGCGTAAGAAACAATTTCCACCCACCCGAAATGACCACATTATATTTTTTTGCATTTTACAGCCATAAAACTGCAAATCCGCGCGAGTCCCAAATTTTTGTGTGCTATAGCCCATGCCTTCCGCCTTGGGCCGGATGGATCCGTCGTGCAATTGCCTAATATTTGTCCCGGACATCAAATACGGCGTAAGAAACAATTTCCACCCACCCGAAATGACCACATTATATTTTTTGGCATTTTACAGCCATAAAACTGCAAATCCGCGCGAGTCCCAAATTTTTGTGTGCTATAGCCCATGCCTTCCGCCTTGGGCCCGGATGGATCCGTCGTGGAATCGCCTAATATTTGTCCCGGACATCAAATACGGCGTAAGAAACAATTTCCACCCACTCGAAATGACCACATTATATTTTTTGGCATTTTACAGCCATAAAACTGCAAATCCGCGCGAGTCCCAAATTTTTGTGTGCTATAGCCCATGCCTTCCGCCTTGGGCCGGATGGATCCGTCGTGCAATTGCCTAATATTTGTCCCGGACATCAAATACGGCATAAGAAACAATTTCCACCCTCTCGAAATGACCACATTATATTTTTTGGCATTTTACAACCATAAAACTGCAAATCCGCGCGAGTCCCAAATTTTTGTGTGCTATAGCCCATGCCTTCCGCCTTGGGCCCGGATGGATCCGTCTTGGAATCGCCTAATATTTGTTCCGGACATCAAATACGTCATAAGTAACAATTTCCACCCATCCGAAATGACCACATTATATTTTTTTGGCATTTTACAGCCATAAAACTGCAAATCCGCGCGAGTCCCAAATTTTTGTGTGCTATAGCCCATGCCTTCCGCCTTGGGCCCGGATGGATCCGTCGTGGAATCGCCTAATATTTGTCCCGGACATCAAATACGGCGTAAGAAACAATTTCCACCCACTCGAAATGACCACATTATATTTTTTGGCATTTTACAGCCATAAAACTGCAAATCCGCGCGAGTCCCAAATTTTTGTGTGCTATAGCCCATGCCTTCCGCCTTGGGCCGGATGGATCCGTCGTGCAATTGCCTAATATTTGTCCCGGACATCAAATACGGCATAAGAAACAATTTCCACCCACTCGAAATGACCACATTATATTTTTTGGCATTTTACAGCCATAAAACTGCAAATTCGCGCGAGTCCCAAATTTTTGTGTGCGCCCATGCCTTCCGCCTTGGGCCCGGATGGATCCATCGTGGAATCGCCTAATATTTGTCCCAGACATCAAATACGGCATAAGAAACAATTTCCACCCTCTCGAAATGACCACATTATATTTTTTGGCATTTTACAACCATAAAACTGCAAATCCGCGCGAGTCCCAAATTTTTGTGTGCTATAGCCCATGCCTTCCGCCTTGGGCCCGGATGGATCCGTCTTGGAATCGCCTAATATTTGTTCCGGACATCAAATACGTCATAAGTAACAATTTCCACCCATCCGAAATGACCACATTATATTTTTTTGGCATTTTACAGCCATAAAACTGCAAATCCGCGCGAGTCCCAAATTTTTGTGTGCTATAGCCCATGCCTTCCGCCTTGGGCCCGGATGGATCCGTCTTGGAATCGCCTAATATTTGTTCCGGACATCAAATACGGCATAAGTAACAATTTCCACCCATCCGAAATGACCACATTATATTTTTTTGGCATTTTACAGCCATAAAACTGCAAATCCGCGCTAGTCCCAAATTTTTGTGTGCTATAGCCCATGCCTTCCGCCTTGGGCCCGGATGGATCCATAGTGGAATCGCCTAATATTGCCCCGGACATCAAATACGGCATAAGAAACAATTTCCACCCACTCGAAATGACCACATTATATTTTTTGGCATTTTACTGCCATAAAACTGCAAATCCGCGGGAGTCCCAAATTTTTGTGTGCTATAGCCCATGCCTTCCGCCTTGGGCCCGGATGGATCCGTCGTGGAATCGCCTAATATTGCCCCGGACATCAAATACGGCATAAGAAACAATTTCCACCCACTCGAAATGACCACATTATATTTTTTTGGCATTTTACAGCCATAAAACTGCAAATCCGCGCGAGTCCCAAATTTTTGTGTGCTATAGCCCATGCCTTCCGCCTTGGGCCGGATGGATCCGTCGTGCAATTGCCTAATATTTGTCCCGGACATCAAATACGGCGTAAGAAACAGTTTCCACCCACTCGAAATGACCACATTATATTTTTTTGGCATTTTACAGCCATAAAACTGCAAATCCGCGCGAGTCCCAAATTTTTGTGTGCTATAGCCCATGCCTTCCGCCTTGGGCCCGGATGGATCCGTCGTGGAATCGCCTAATATTTGTCCCGGACAACAAATACGGCATAAGAAACAATTTCCACCCTCTCGAAATGACCACATTATATTTTTTGGCATTTTACAACCATAAAACTGCAAATCCGCGCGAGTCCCAAATTTTTGTGTGCTATAGCCCATGCCTTCCGCCTTGGGCCCGGATGGATCCGTCTTGGAATCGCCTAATATTTGTTCCGGACATCAAATACGTCATAAGTAACAATTTCCACCCATCCAAAATGACCACATTATATTTTTTTGGCATTTTACAGCCATAAAACTGCAAATCCGCGCGAGTCCCAAATTTTTGTGTGCTATAGCCCATGCCTTCCGCCTTGGGCCCGGATGGATCCGTCGTGGAATCGCCTAATATTTGTCCCGGACATCAAATACGGCGTAAGAAACAATTTCCACCCACTCGAAATGACCACATTATATTTTTTGGCATTTTACAGCCATAAAACTGCAAATCCGCGCGAGTCCCAAATTTTTGTGTGCTATAGCCCATGCCTTCCGCCTTGGGCCGGATGGATCCGTCGTGCAATTGCCTAAT
>NW_027438506.1:0-77000 GCF_000715075.1 Nicotiana tabacum
CCTAAACTGATCTTTCCCTTTAGTCAGCATTAGGGTTTTAAACCCTAAACTAAACTCTTTCCTTTAGTCAGCATTAGGGTTTTAAACCCTAAACTGAACATTCCCTTTAGTCAGCATTAGGGTTTTAAACCCTAAACTGAACTTTTTCCATTCAGTCAGTATTAGGGTTTTAAACCCTAAACTGAACTTTTTCCATTCAGTCAGCATTAGGGTTTTAAACCCTAAACTGAACTCTTTCCGGCCAGTCAGTATTAGGGTTTTAAACCCTAAACTGAACTTTCCCTTTAGTCAGCATTAGGGGTTTAAACCCTAAACTGAACTTTTTCCTATTCAGTCAGTATTAGGGTTTTAAACCCTAAACTGAACTTTTTCCATTCAGTCAGCATTAGGGTTTTAAACCCTAAACTGAACTCTTTCCAGCCAGTCAGTATTAGGGTTTTAAACCCTAAACTGAACTTTCCCTTTAGTCAGCATTAGGGTTTTAAACCCTAAACTAAACTCTTTCCTTCAGTCAACATTAAGGTTTTAAACCCTAAACTAAACTTTTTCCTGTAGTCAGAGTCAGCATTAGGGTTTTAAACCCTAAACTGAACTCTTTCCAGCGAGTCAGTATTAGGGTTTTAAACCCTAAACTGAACTTTCCCTTTAGTCAGCATTAGGGTTTTAAACCCTAAACTAAACTCTTTCCTTCAGTCAACATTAGGGTTTTAAACCCTAAACTAAATTTTCCCTTTAGTCAGCATTAGGGTTTTAAACCCTAAACTGAACTTTTTCCCATTCAGTCAGTATTAGGGTTTTAAACCCTAAACTGAACTTTTTCCATTCAGTCAGCATTAGGGTTTCAAACCATAAACTGAACTCTTTCCAGCCAGTCAGTATTAGGGTTTTAAACCCTAAATTGAACTTTCCCTTTAGTCAGCATTAGAGTTTTAAACCCTAAACTAAACTCTTTCCTTCAGTCAGCATTAGGGTTTTAAACCCTAAACTGAACTTTTTCCATTCAGTCAACATTAGGGTTTTAAACCCTAAACTGAACTCTTTCCTTTAGTCAGCATTGGGGTTTCAAACCCTAAACTGAACTTTTTCCATTCAGTCAGCATTAGGGTTTTAAACCCTAAACTGAACTTTTTACATTCAGTCAGCATTAGGGTTTTAACCCTAAACTGAACTCTTTCCTTTAGTCAGCATTGGGGTTTTAAACCCTAAACTGAACTTTTTCCATTCAGTCTGCATTAAGGTTTTAAACCCTAAACTGAACTCTTTCCTTTAATCAGGATTATGGTTTTAAACCCTAAACTGAACTTTTCCCTTAAGTCAGCATTAGGGTTTTAAACCCTAAACTGAACTTTTCCTATAGTATGTATTAGGGTTTTAAACCCTAAACTGAACTTTCCCTTTAGTCAGCATTAGGGTTTTAAACCCTAAACTAAACTGTTTCCTTCAGTCAGCATTAGGGTTTTAAACCCTAAACTAAACTTTCCCTTTAGTCAGCATTAGGGTTTTAAACCCTAAACTGAACTTTTTCCCATTCAGTCAGTATTAGGGTTTTAAACGCTAAACTGAACTTTTCCTGTAGTCAGCATTAGGGTTTTAAACCCTAAACTGAACTCTTTCCAGTCAGTCAGTATTAGGGTTTTAAACCCTAAACTGAACTTTCCCTTTAGTCAGCATTAGAGTTTTAAACCCTAAACTAAACTTTCCCTTTAGTCAGCATTAGGGTTTTAAACCCTAAACTGAACTGTTTCCTTTAGTAAGCATTAGGTTTTTAAACCCTAAACTGAACTTTTTCCATTCAGTCAGCATTAGGGTTTTAAACCCTAAACTGAACTCTTTCCTTTAGTCAGCATTAGAGTTTTAAACCCTAAACTGAACTTTTTCCATTTAATCCCTGGAGAGTCCCTTTGTAAACTGAACTTTTCCATTTAGTCAGCATTAGGGTTTTAAACCCTAAACAGAACTCTTTTCCATTCAGTCAGCATTAAGGTTTTAAACCCTAAACTGAACTTTTCTTGTAGTCAGCATTAGGGTTTTAAACCCTAAACTGAACTCTTTTCCATTCAGTCAGCATTAGGGTTTTAAACCCTAAACTAAACTTTTTCCTGTAGTCAGAGTCAGCATTAGGGTTTTAAACCCTAAACTGAACTCTTTTCCATTCAGTCAGCATTAGGGTTTTAAACCCTATACTGAACTCTTTTCCATTCAATCAGCATTAGGGTTTTAAACCCTAAACTGAACTTTTCCCATTCAGTCAGCATTACGGTTTTAAACCCTAAACTGAACTCTTTCCTTTAATCAGGATTAGGGTTTTAAACCCTAAACTGAACTTTTTCCTTTAATCAGGATTAGGGTTTTAAACCCTAAACTGAACTTTTTCCTTTAATCAGGATTAGGGTTTTAAACCCTAAACTGAACTTTTCCCTTTAATCATGATTAGGGTTTTAAACCCTAAACTGAACTTTCCCTTTAGTCAGCATTAGGGTTTTAAACCCCAAACTGAACTCTTTCCTTTAGTCAGCATTAGGGTTTTAAACCCTAAACAGAACTTTCCCTTTAGTCAGCATTAGGGTTTTAAACCCTAAACTGAACTTTTTCCCATTCAGTTAGTATTAGGGTTTTAAACCCTAAACTGAACTTTTTCCATTCAGTCAGCATTAGGGTTTTAAACCCTAAACTGAACTCTTTCCAGCCAGTCAGTATTAGGGTTTTAAACCCTAAACTGAACTTTCCCTTTAGACATCATTAGAGTTTTAAACCCTAAACTGAACTCTTTCCTTTAGTTAGCATTAGGGTTTTAAACCCTAAACTGAACTTTTCTATTTAGTCAGCATTAGGGTTTTAAACCCTAAACTGAACTTTTTTCCATTCAGTCAGCATTAGGGTTTTAAACCCTAAAATGAACTTTTCCTGTAGTCAGCATTAGGGTTTTAAACCCTAAACTAAACTCTTTCCTTTAGTCAGCATTAGGGTTTTAAACCCTAAACTGAACATTCCCTTTAGTCAGCATTAGGGTTTTAAACCCTAAACTGAACTTTTTTCCATTCAGTCAGTATTAGGGTTTTAAACCCTAAACTGAACTTTTTCCATTCAGTCAGCATTAGGGTTTTAAACCCTAAACTGAACTCTTTCCGGCCAGTCAGTATTAGGGTTTTAAACCCTAAACTGAACTTTCCCTTTAGTCAGCATTAGGGGTTTAAACCCTAAACTGAACTTTTTCCTATTCAGTCAGTATTAGGGTTTTAAACCCTAAACTGAACTTTTTCCATTCAGTCAGCATTAGGGTTTTAAACCCTAAACTGAACTCTTTCCAGCCAGTCAGTATTAGGGTTTTGAACCCTAAACTGAACTTTCCCTTTAGTCAGCATTAGGGTTTTAAACCCTAAACTAAACTCTTTCCTTCAGTCAACATTAAGGTTTTAAACCCTAAACTAAACTTTTTCCTGTAGTCAGAGTCAGCATTAGGGTTTTAAACCCTAAACTGAACTCTTTCCAGCGAGTCAGTATTAGGGTTTTAAACCCTAAACTGAACTTTCCCTTTAGTCAGCATTAGGGTTTTAAACCCTAAACTAAACTCTTTCCTTCAGTCAACATTAGGGTTTTAAACCCTAAACTAAATTTTCCCTTTAGTCAGCATTAGGGTTTTAAACCCTAAACTGAACTTTTTCCCATTCAGTCAGTATTAGGGTTTTAAACCCTAAACTGAACTTTTTCCATTCAGTCAGCATTAGGGTTTCAAACCATAAACTGAACTCTTTCCAGCCAGTCAGTATTAGGGTTTTAAACCCTAAATTGAACTTTCCCTTTAGTCAGCATTAGAGTTTTAAACCCTAAACTAAACTCTTTCCTTCAGTCAGCATTAGGGTTTTAAACCCTAAACTGAACTTTTTCCATTCAGTCAACATTAGGGTTTTAAACCCTAAACTGAACTCTTTCCTTTAGTCAGCATTGGGGTTTTAAACCCTAAACTGAACTTTTTCCATTCAGTCAGCATTAGGGTTTTAAACCCTAAACTGAACTTTTTACATTCAGTCAGCATTAGGGTTTTAACCCTAAACTGAACTCTTTCCTTTAGTCAGCATTGGGGTTTTAAACCCTAAACTGAACTTTTTCCATTCAGTCAGCATTAAGGTTTTAAACCCTAAACTGAACTCTTTCCTTTAATCAGGATTATGGTTTTAAACCCTAAACTGAACTTTTCCCTTAAGTCAGCATTAGGGTTTTAAACCCTAAACTGAACTTTTCCTATAGTATGTATTAGGGTTTTAAACCCTAAACTGAACTTTCCCTTTAGTTAGCATTAGGGTTTTAAACCCTAAACTAAACTGTTTCCTTCAGTCAGCATTAGGGTTTTAAACCCTAAACTAAACTTTCCCTTTAGTCAGCATTAGGGTTTTAAACCCTAAACTGAACTTTTTCCCATTCAGTCAGTATTAGGGTTTTAAACGCTAAACTGAACTTTTCCTGTAGTCAGCATTAGGGTTTTAAACCCTAAACTGAACTCTTTCCAGTCAGTCAGTATTAGGGTTTTAAACCCTAAACTGAACTTTCCCTTTAGTCAGCATTAGAGTTTTAAACCCTAAACTAAACTTTCCCTTTAGTCAGCATTAGGGTTTTAAACCCTAAACTGAACTGTTTCCTTTAGTAAGCATTAGGTTTTTAAACCCTAAACTGAACTTTTTCCATTCAGTCAGCATTAGGGTTTTAAACCCTAAACTGAACTCTTTCCTTTAGTCAGCATTAGAGTTTTAAACCCTAAACTGAACTTTTTCCATTTAATCCCTGGAGAGTCCCTTTGTAAACTGAACTTTTCCATTTAGTCAGCATTAGGGTTTTAAACCCTAAACAGAACTCTTTTCCATTCAGTCAGCATTAAGGTTTTAAACCCTAAACTGAACTTTTCTTGTAGTCAGCATTAGGGTTTTAAACCCTAAACTGAACTCTTTTCCATTCAGTCAGCATTAGGGTTTTAAACCCTAAACTAAACTTTTTCCTGTAGTCAGAGTCAGCATTAGGGTTTTAAACCCTAAACTGAACTCTTTTCCATTCAGTCAGCATTAGGGTTTTAAACCCTATACTGAACTCTTTTCCATTCAATCAGCATTAGGGTTTTAAACCCTAAACTGAACTTTTTCCATTCAGTCAGCATTACGGTTTTAAACCCTAAACTGAACTCTTTCCTTTAATCAGCATTAGGGTTTTAAACCCTAAACTAAACTTTTTCCTGTAGTCAGAGTCAGCATTAGGGTTTTAAACCCTAAACTGAACTCTTTTCCATTCAGTCAGCATTAGGGTTTTAAACCCTATACTGAACTCTTTTCCATTCAATCAGCATTAGGGTTTTAAACCCTAAACTGAACTTTTTCCATTCAGTCAGCATTACAGTTTTAAACCCTAAACTGAACTCTTTCCTTTAATCAGGATTAGGGTTTTAAACCCTAAACTGAACTTTTTCCTTTAATCAGGATTAGGGTTTTAAACCCTAAACTGAACTTTTTCCTTTAATCAGGATTAGGGTTTTAAACCCTAAACTGAACTTTTCCCTTTAATCATGATTAGGGTTTTAAACCCTAAACTGAACTTTCCCTTTAGTCAGCATTAGGGTTTTAAACCCCAAACTGAACTCTTTCCTTTAGTCAGCATTAGGGTTTTAAACCCTAAACAGAACTTTCCCTTTAGTCAGCATTAGGGTTTTAAACCCTAAACTGAACTTTTTCCCATTCAGTTAGTATTAGGGTTTTAAACCCTAAACTGAACTTTTTCCATTCAGTCAGCATTAGGGTTTTAAACCCTAAACTGAACTCTTTCCAGCCAGTCAGTATTAGGGTTTTAAACCCTAAACTGAACTTTCCCTTTAGACATCATTAGAGTTTTAAACCCTAAACTGAACTCTTTCCTTTAGTTAGCATTAGGGTTTTAAACCCTAAACTGAACTTTTCTATTTAGTCAGCATTAGGGTTTTAAACCCTAAACTGAACTTTTTTCCATTCAGTCAGCATTAGGGTTTTAAACCCTAAAATGAACTTTTCCTGTAGTCAGCATTAGGGTTTTAAACCCTAAACTGAACTTTTTAAACCCTAAACTGAACTTTTTCCTGTAGTCACAGTCAGCATTAGGGTTTTAAACCCTAATCTGAACTCTTTTCCATTCAGTCAGCATTAGGGTTTTAAACCCTAAACTGAACTTTTTCCATTCAGTCAGCATTAAGGTTTTAAACCCTAAACTGAACTCTTTCCTTTAATTAGGATTATGGTTTTAAACACTAAACTGAACTTTTCCCTTAAGTCAGCATTAGGGTTTTAAACCCTAAACTGAACTTTTCCTATAGTCAGTATTAGGGTTTTAAACCCTAAACTGAACTCTTTTTCATTCAGTCAGCATTAGGGTTTTAAACCCTAAACTGAACTTTTTCCTGTAGTCAGAGTCAGCATTAGGGTTTTAAACCCTAAACTGAACTCTGGAGAGTCCCTTTGTAAACTGAACTTTTCCATTTAAACCCTGGAGAGTCCCTTTGTAAACTGAACTTTTCCATTTAGTCAGCATTAGGGTTTTAAACCCTAAACAGAACTCTTTTCCATTCAGTCAGCATTAGGGTTTTAAACCCTAAACTGAACTTTTCATGTAGTCAGCATTAGGGTTTTAAACCCTAAACTGAACTCTTTTCCATTCAGTCAGCATTAGGGTTTTAAACCCTAAACTAAACTTTTTCCTGTAGTCAGAGTCAGCATTAGGGTTTTAAACCCTAAACTAAACTCTTTCCAGCCAGTCAGTATTAGGGTTTTAAACCCTAAACTGAACTTTCCCTTTAGTCAGCATTAGAGTTTTAAACCCTAAACTAAACTCTTTCCTTCAGTCAGCATTAGGGTTTTAAACCCTAAACTGAACTTTTTCCATTCAGTCAGCATTAGGGTTTTAAACCCTAAACTGAACTCTTTCCTTTAGTCAGCACTGGGGTTTTAAACTCTAAACTGAACTTTTTCCATTCAGTCAGCATTAGGGTTTTAAACCCTAAACTGAACTCTTTCCTTTAGTCAGCATTAGGGTTTTAAATCCTAAACTGAACTTTTTCCATTCAGTCAGCATTAGGGTTTTAAACCATAAACTAAACTGTTTCCTTTAGTCAGTATTAGGGTTTTAAACCCTAAACTGAACTTTTTTCATTCAGTCAGCATTAGGGTTTTAAACCCTAAACTGAACTCTTTCCTTTAGTCAGCATTAGAGTTTTAAACCCTAAACTGAACTTTTTCCATTTAGTCAGCATTAGGGTTTAAAACCCTAAACAGAACTTTTTCCATTCAGTCAGCATTAGGGTTTTAAACCCTAAACTGAACTTTCCCTTTAGTCAGCATTAGGGTTTTAAACCCTAAACTGAACTCTTTCCTTTAGTCAGCATTAGGGTTTTAAACCCTAAACTGAACTTTTTCCATTCAGTCAGCATTAGGGTTTTAAACCCTAAACTGAACTCTTTCCTTTAGTCAGCATTAGGGTTTTAAATCCTAAACTGAACTTTTTCCATTCAGTCAGCATTAGGGTTTTAAACCATAAACTAAACTGTTTCCTTTAGTCAGTATTAGGGTTTTAAACCCTAAACTGAACTTTTTCCATTCAGTCAGCATTAGGGTTTTAAACCCTAAACTGAACTCTTTCCTTTAGTCAGCATTAGAGTTTTAAACCCTAAACTGAACTTTTTCCATTTAGTCAGCATTAGGGTTTAAAACCCTAAACAGAACTTTTTCCATTCAGTCAGCATTAGGGTTTTAAACCCTAAACTGAACTTTCCCTTTAGTCAGCATTAGGGTTTTAAACCCTAAACTGAACTCTTTCCTTTAGTCAGCATTAGGGTTTTAAACCCTAAACTGAACTTTTTCCATTCAGTCAGCATTAGGGTTTTAAACCCTAAACTGAACTCTTTCCAGCCAGTCAGTATTAGGGTTTTAAACCCTAAACTGAACTTTCCCTTTAGTCAGCATTAGGGTTTTAAACCCTAAACTAAACTCTTTCCTTTAGTCAGCATTAGGGTTTTAAACCCTAAACTGAACTTTCCCTTTAGTCAGCATTAGGGTTTTAAACCCTAAACTGAACTTTTTCCCATTCAGTCAGTATTAGGGTTTTAAACCCTAAACTGAACTTTTTCCATTCAGTCAGCATTAGGGTTTTAAACCCTAAACTGAACTCTTTCCAGCCAGTCAGTATTAGGGTTTGAAACCCTAAACTGAACTTTCCCTTTAGTCAGCATTAGGGGTTTAAACCCTAAACTGAACTTTTTCCCATTCAGTCATTATTAGGGTTTTAAACCCTAAACTGAACTTTTTCCATTCAGTCAGCAATAGGGTTTTAAACCCTAAACTGAACTCTTTCCAGCCAGTCAATATTAGGGTTTTAAACCCTAACTTTCCTTATAATCAGCATTAGGGTTTTAAACCCTAAACTAAACTCTTTCCTTCAGTCAGCATTAGGGTTTTAAACCCTAAACTAAACTTTCCCTTTAGTAAGCATTAGGGTTTTAAACCCTAAACTGAATTTTTTCCCATTCAGTCAGTATTAGGGTTTTAAACCCTAAACTGAACTTTTTCCTTTCAGTCAGCATTAGGGTTTTAAACCCTAAACTGAACTCTTTCCAGTCAGTCAGTATTAGGGTTTTAAACCCTAAACTGAACTTTCCCATTAGTCAGCATTAGAGTTTTAAACCCTAAACTAAACTCTTTCCTTCAGTCAGCATTAGGTTTTTAAACCCTAAACTGAACTTTTTCCATTCAGTCAGCATTAGGATTTTAAAACCCTAAACTGAACTCTTTCCATTCAGTCAGCATTGGGGTTTTAAACCCTAAACTGAACTTTTTCCATTCAGTCAGCATTAGGGTTTTAAACCCTAAACTGAACTCTTTCCTTTAGTCAGCATTAGGGTTTTAAATCCTAAACTGAACTTTTTCCATTCAGTCAGCATTAGGGTTTTAAACCCTAAACTGAACTGTTTCCTTTAGTCAGCATTAGGGTTTTAAACCCTAAACTGAACTTTTTCAATTCAGTCAGCATTAGGGTTTTAAACCCTAAACTGAACTCTTTCCTTTAGTCAGCATTAGGGTTTTAAACCCTAAACTGAACTTTTTCCATTTAGTCAGCATTAGGGTTTTAAACCCTAAACTGAACTTTTTCCATTCAGTCAGCATTAGGGTCTTAAACCCTAAACTGAACTTTCCCTTTAGTCATCATTAGGGTTTTAAACCCTAAACTGAACTCTTTCCTTTAGTCAGCATTAGGGTTTTAAACCCTAAACTGAACTTTTCCATTTATTCAGCATTAGGGTTTTAGACCCTAAATTGAACTCTTTTTCATTCAGTCAGCATTAGGGTTTTAAACCCTAAACTGAACTTTTCCTGTAGTCAGCATTAGGGTTTTAAACCCTAAACTGAACTCTTTTCCATTCAGTCAGCATTAGGATTTTAAACCCTAAACTGAACTTTTTCCTGTAGTCAGAGTCAGCATTAGGGTTTTAAACCCTAAACTGAATTCTTTTCCATTCAGTCAGCATTAGGGTTTTAAACCCTAAACTGAACTCTTTTCCATTCAGTCAGCATTAGGGTTTTAAACCCTAAACTAAACTTTTTCCATTCAGCCAGCATTAAGGTTTTAAACCCTAAACTAAACTCTTTCCTTTAATCAGGATTAGGGTTTTAAACCCTAAACTGAACTTTTCCCTTCAGTCAGCATTAGGGTTTTAGACCCTAAACTGAACTTTTCCTGTAGTCAGCATTAGGATTTTAAACCCTAAACTGAACTCTTTTCCATTCAGTCAGCATTAGGGTTTTAAACCCTAAACTGAACTTTTTCCTGTAGTCAGAGTCAGCATTAGGGTTTTAAACCCTAAACTGAACTCTTTCCAGCCAGTCAGTATTAGGGTTTTAAACTCTAAACTTAACTTTCCCTTTAGTCAGCATTAGGGTTTTAAACCCTAAACTGAACTGTTTCCTTTAGTCAGCATTAGGGTTTTAAACCCTAAACTGAACTTTCCCTTTAGTTAGCATTAGGGTTTTAAACCCTAAACTGAACTTTTTCCCATTCAGTCAGTATTAGGGTTTTAAACCCTAAACTGAACTTTTTCCATTCAGTCAACATTAGGGTTTTAAACTCTAAACTTAACTCTTTCCAGCCAGTCAGTATTAGGGTTTTAAACCCTAAACTGAACTTTCCCTTTAGTCAGCATTAGGGTTTTAAACCCTAAACTAAACTCTTTCCTTCAGTCAGCATTAGGGTTTTAAACCCTAAACTAAACTTTTCCTTTAGTCAGCATTAGGGTTTTAAACCCTAAACTGAACTTTTTCCCATTCAGTCAGTATTAGGGTTTTAAACCCTAAACTGAACTTTTCCTGTAGTCAGCATTAGGGTTTTAAACCCTAAACTGAACTCTTTCCAGTCAGTCAGTATTAGGGTTTTAAACCCTAAACTGAACTTTCCCTTTAGTCAGCATTAGAGTTTTAAACCCTAAACTGAACTTTCCCTTTAGTCAGCATTAGGGTTTTAAACCCTAAACTAAACTCTTTCCTTCAGTCAGCATTAGGGTTTTAAACCCTAAACTAAACTTTCCCTTTAGTCAGCATTAGGGTTTTAAACCCTAAACTGAACTTTTTCCCATTCAGTCAGTATTAGGGTTTTAAACCCTAAACTGAACTTTTCCTGTAGTCAGCATTAGGGTTTTAAACCCTAAACTGAACTCTTTCCAGTCAGTCAGTATTAGGGTTTTAAACCCTAAACTGAACTTTCCCTTTAGTCAGCATTAGAGTTTTAAACCCTAAACTAAACTTTCCCTTTAGTCAGCATTAGGGTTTTAAACCCTAAACTGAACTGTTTCCTTTAGTCAGCATTAGGGTTTTAAACCCTAAACTGAACTTTCCCTTTAGTTAGCATTAGGGTTTTAAACCCTAAACTGAACTTTTTCCCATTCAGTCAGTATTAGGGTTTTAAACCCTAAACTGAACTTTTTCCATTCAGTCAGCATTAGGGTTTTAAACTCTAAACTTAACTCTTTCCAGCCAGTCAGTATTAGGGTTTTAAACCCTAAACTGAACTTTCCCTTTAGTCAGCATTAGGGTTTTAAACCCTAAACTGAACTTTTTCCCATTCAGTCAGTATTAGGGTTTTCAACCCTAAACCGAACATTTTCCATTCAGTCAGCATTAGGGTTTTAAACCCTAAACTGAACTCTTTCTAGCCAGTCAGTATTAGGGTTTTAAACCCTAAACTGAACTTTCCCTTTAGTCAGCATTAGAGTTTTAAACCCTAAACTAAACTTTTTCCATTTAGTCAGCATTAGGGTTTTAAACCCTAAACTGAACTTTTTCCCATTCAGTCAGTATTCGGGTTTTAAACCCTAAACTGAACTCTTTCCAGCCATTCAGTATTAGGGTTTTAAACCCTAAACTGAACTTTCCCTTTAGTCACCATTAGGGTTTTAAACCCTAAACTGAACTTTTTTCCATTCAGTCAGTATTAGGGTTTTAAACCCTAAACTGAACTTTTTCCATTCAGTCAGCATTAGGGTTTTAAACCCTAAACTGAACTCTTTCCAGCCAGTTAGTATTAGGGTTTTAAACCCTAAACTGAACTTTCCCTTTAGTCAGCATTAGGGTTTTAAACCCTAAACTGAACTCTTTCGTTTAGTCAGCATTAGGGTTTTAAACCCTAAACTAAACTTTCCCTTTAGTCAGCATTAGGGTTTTAAACCCTAAACTGAACTTTTTCCCATTCAGTCAGAATTAGGGTTTTAAACCCTAAACTGAACTTTTTCCATTCAGTCAGCATTAGGGTTTTAAACCCTAAAGTGAACTCTTTCCAGCCAGTCAGTATTAGGGTTTTAAACCCTAAACTGATCTTTCCCTTTAGTCAGCATTAGGGTTTTAAACCCTAAACTAAACTCTTTCCTTTAGTCAACATTAGGGTTTTAAACCCTAAACTGAACATTCCCTTTAGTCAGCATTAGGGTTTTAAACCCTAAACTGAACTTTTTCCCATTCAGTCAGTATTAGGGTTTTAAACCCTAAACTGAACTTTTTCCATTCAGTCAGCATTAGGGTTTTAAACCCTAAACTGAACTCTTTCCGGCCAGTCAGTATTAGGGTTTTAAACCCTAAACTGAACTTTCCCTTTAGTCAGCATTAGGGGTTTAAACCCTAAACTGAACTTTTTCCTATTCAGTCAGTATTAGGGTTTTAAACCCTAAACTGAACTTTTTCCATTCAGTCAGCATTAGGGTTTTAAACCCTAAACTGAACTCTTTCCAGCCAGTCAGTATTAGGGTTTTAAACCCTAAACTGAACTTTCCCTTTAGTCAGCATTAGGGTTTTAAACCCTAAACTAAACTCTTTCCTTCAGTCAACAATAAGGTTTTAAACCCTAAACTAAACTTTTTCCTGTAGTCAGAGTCAGCATTAGGGTTTTAAACCCTAAACTGAACTTTCCCTTTAGTCACCATTAGGGTTTTAAACCCTAAACTGAACTTTTTTCCATTCAGTCAGTATTAGGGTTTTAAACCCTAAACTGAACTTTTTCCATTCAGTCAGCATTAGGGTTTTAAACCCTAAACTGAACTCTTTCCAGCCAGTTAGTATTAGGGTTTTAAACCCTAAACTGAACTTTCCCTTTAGTCAGCATTAGGGTTTTAAACCCTAAACTGAACTCTTTCGTTTAGTCAGCATTAGGGTTTTAAACCCTAAACTAAACTTTCCCTTTAGTCAGCATTAGGGTTTTAAACCCTAAACTGAACTTTTTCCCATTCAGTCAGAATTAGGGTTTTAAACCCTAAACTGAACTTTTTCCATTCAGTCAGCATTAGGGTTTTAAACCCTAAAGTGAACTCTTTCCAGCCAGTCAGTATTAGGGTTTTAAACCCTAAACTGATCTTTCCCTTTAGTCAGCATTAGGGTTTTAAACCCTAAACTAAACTCTTTCCTTTAGTCAGCATTAGGGTTTTAAACCCTAAACTGAACATTCCCTTTAGTCAGCATTAGGGTTTTAAACCCTAAACTGAACTTTTTCCCATTCAGTCAGTATTAGGGTTTTAAACCCTAAACTGAACTTTTTCCATTCAGTCAGCATTAGGGTTTTAAACCCTAAACTGAACTCTTTCCGGCCAGTCAGTATTAGGGTTTTAAACCCTAAACTGAACTTTCCCTTTAGTCAGCATTAGGGGTTTAAACCCTAAACTGAACTTTTTCCTATTCAGTCAGTATTAGGGTTTTAAACCCTAAACTGAACTTTTTCCATTCAGTCAGCATTAGGGTTTTAAACCCTAAACTGAACTCTTTCCAGCCAGTCAGTATTAGGGTTTTAAACCCTAAACTGAACTTTCCCTTTAGTCAGCATTAGGGTTTTAAACCCTAAACTAAACTCTTTACTTCAGTCAACATTAAGGTTTTAAACCCTAAACTAAACTTTTTCCTGTAGTCAGAGTCAGCATTAGGGTTTTAAACCCTAAACTGAACTCTTTCCAGCGAGTTAGTATTAGGGTTTTAAACCCTAAACTGAACTTTCCCTTTAGTCAGCATTAGGGTTTTAAACCCTAAACTAAACTCTTTCCTTCAGTCAACATTAGGGTTTTAAACCCTAAACTAAATTTTCCCTTTAGTCAGCATTAGGGTTTTAAACCCTAAACTGAACTTTTTCCCATTCAGTCAGTATTAGGGTTTTAAACCCTAAACTGAACTTTTTCCATTCAGTCAGCATTAGGGTTTTAAACCATAAACTGAACTCTTTCCAGCCAGTCAGTATTAGGGTTTTAAACCCTAAATTGAACTTTCCCTTTAGTCAGCATTAGAGTTTTAAACCCTAAACTAAACTCTTTCCTTCAGTCAGCATTAGGGTTTTAAACCCTAACCTGAACTTTTTCCATTCAGTCAACATTAGGGTTTTAAACCCTAAACTGAACTCTTTCCTTTAGTCAGCATTGGGGTTTTAAACCCTAAACTGAACTTTTTCCATTCAGTCAGCATTAGGGTTTTAAACCCTAATCTGAACTTTTTCCATTCAGTCAGCATTAGGGTTTTAAACCCTAAACTGAACTCTTTCCTTTAGTCAGCATTGGGGTTTTAAACCCTAAACTGAACTTTTTCCATTCAGTCAGCATTAAGGTTTTAAACCCTAAACTGAACTCTTTCCTTTAATCAGGATTATGGTTTTAAACCCTAAACTGAACTTTTCCCTTAAGTCAGCATTAGGGTTTTAAACCCTAAACTGAACTTTTCCTATAGTAAGTATTAGGGTTTTAAACCCTAAACTGAACTCTTTTTCATTCAGTCAGCATTAGGGTTTTAAACCCTAAACTAAACTTTTTCCTGTAGTCAGAGTCAGCATTAGGGTTTTAAACCCTAAACTGAACTCTTTTCCATTCAGTCAGCACTAGGGTTTTAAACCCTAAACTGAACTCTTTCCAGCCAGTCAGTATTAGGATTTTAAACCCTAAACTGAACTTTCCCTTTAGTCAGCATTAGGGTTTTAAACCCTAAACTAAACTCTTTCCTTCAGTCAGCATTAGGGTTTTAAACCCTAAACTAAACTTTCCCTTTAGTCAGCATTAGGGTTTTAAACCCTAAACTGAACTTTTTCCCATTCAGTCAGTATTAGGGTTTTAAACCCTAAACTGAACTTTTCCTGTAGTCAGCATTAGGGTTTTAAACCCTAAACTGAACTCTTTCCAGTCAGTCAGTATTAGGGTTTTAAACCCTAAACTGAACTTTCCCTTTAGTCAGCATTAGAGTTTTAAACCCTAAACTAAACTTTCCCTTTAGTCAGCATTAGGGTTTTAAACCCTAAACTGAACTGTTTCCTTTAGTAAGCATTAGGGTTTTAAACCCTAAACTGAACTTTTTCCATTCAGTCAGCATTAGGGTTTTAAACCCTAAACTGAACTCTTTCCTTTAGTCAGCATTAGAGTTTTAAACCCTAAACTGAACTTTTTCCATTTAAACCCTGGAGAGTCCCTTTGTAAACTGAACTTTTCCATTTAGTCAGCATTAGGGTTTTAAACCCTAAACAGAACTCTTTTCCATTCAGTCAGCATTAGGGTTTTAAACCCTAAACTGAACTTTTCCTGTAGTCAGCATTAGGATTTTAAACCCTAAACTGAACTCTTTTCCATTCAGTCAGCATTAGGGTTTTAAACCCTAAACTAAACTTTTTCCTGTAGTCAGAGTCAGCATTAGGGTTTTAAACCCTAAACTGAACTCTTTTCCATTCAGTCAGCATTAGGGTTTTAAACCCTATACTGAACTCTTTTCCATTCAATCAGCATTAGGGTTTTAAACCCTAAACTGAACTTTTTCCATTCAGTCAGTATTACGGTTTTAAACCCTAAACTGAACTCTTTCCTTTAATCAGGATTAGGGTTTTAAACCCTAAACTGAACTTTTTCCTTTAATCAGGATTAGGGTTTTAAACCCTAAACTGAACTTTTTCCTTTAATCAGGATTAGGGTTTTAAACCCTAAACTGAACTTTTCCCTTTAATCATGATTAGGGTTTTAAACCCTAAACTGAACTTTCCCTTTAGTCAGCATTAGGGTTTTAAACCCCAAACTGAACTCTTTCCTTTAGTCAGCATTAGGGTTTTAAACCCTAAACAGAACTTTCCCTTTAGTCAGCATTAGGGTTTTAAACCCTAAACTGAACTTTTTCCCATTCAGTTAGTATTAGGGTTTTAAACCCTAAACTGAACTTTTTCCATTCAGTCAGCATTAGGGTTTTAAACCCTAAACTGAACTCTTTCCAGCCAGTCAGTATTAGGGTTTTAAACCCTAAACTGAACTTTCCCTTTAGACATCATTAGAGTTTTAAACCCTAAACTGAACTCTTTCCTTTAGTTAGCATTAGGGTTTTAAACCCTAAACTGAACTTTTCTATTTAGTCAGCATTAGGGTTTTAAACCCTAAACTGAACTTTTTTCCATTCAGTCAGCATTAGGGTTTTAAACCCTAAACTGAACTTTTCCTGTAGTCAGCATTAGGGTTTTAAACCCTAAACTGAACTTTTTAAACCCTAAACTGAACTTTTTCCTGTAGTCACAGTCAGCATTAGGGTTTTAAACCCTAATCTGAACTCTTTTCCATTCAGTCAGCATTAGGGTTTTAAACCCTAAACTGAACTTTTTCCATTCAGTCAGCATTAAGGTTTTAAACCCTAAACTGAACTCTTTCCTTTAATCAGGATTATGGTTTTAAACACTAAACTGAACTTTTCCCTTAAGTCAGCATTAGGGTTTTAAACCCTAAACTGAACTTTTCCTATAGTCAGTATTAGGGTTTTAAACCCTAAACTGAACTCTTTTTCATTCAGTCAGCATTAGGGTTTTAAACCCTAAACTGAACTTTTTCCTGTAGTCAGAGTCAGCATTAGGGTTTTAAACCCTAAACTGAACTCTGGAGAGTCCCTTTGTAAACTGAACTTTTCCATTTAAACCCTGGAGAGTCCCTTTGTAAACTGAACTTTTCCATTTAGTCAGCATTAGGGTTTTAAACCCTAAACAGAACTCTTTTCCATTCAGTCAGCATTAGGGTTTTAAACCCTAAACTGAACTTTTCTTGTAGTCAGCATTAGGGTTTTAAACCCTAAACTGAACTCTTTTCCATTCAGTCAGCATTAGGGTTTTAAACCCTAAACTAAACTTTTTCCTGTAGTCAGAGTCAGCATTAGGGTTTTAAACCCTAAACTAAACTCTTTCCAGCCAGTCAGTATTAGGGTTTTAAACCCTAAACTAAACTTTCCCTTTAGTCAGCATTAGAGTTTTAAACCCTAAACTAAACTCTTTCCTTCAGTCAGCATTAGGGTTTTAAACCCTAAACTGAACTTTTTCCATTCAGTCAGCATTAGGGTTTTAAACCCTAAACTGAACTCTTTCCTTTAGTCAGCACTGGGGTTTTAAACTCTAAACTGAACTTTTTCCATTCAGTCAGCATTAGGGTTTTAAACCCTAAACTGAACTCTTTCCTTTAGTCAGCATTAGGGTTTTAAATCCTAAACTGAACTTTTTCCATTCAGTCAGCATTAGGGTTTTAAACCATAAACTAAACTGTTTCCTTTAGTCAGTATTAGGGTTTTAAACCCTAAACTGAACTTTTTTCATTCAGTCAGCATTAGGGTTTTAAACCCTAAACTGAACTCTTTCCTTTAGTCAGCATTAGAGTTTTAAACCCTAAACTGAACTTTTTCCATTTAGTCAGCATTAGGGTTTAAAACCCTAAACAGAACTTTTTCCATTCAGTCAGCATTAGGGTTTTAAACCCTAAACTGAACTTTCCCTTTAGTCAGCATTAGGGTTTTAAACCCTAAACTGAACTCTTTCCTTTAGTCAGCATTAGGGTTTTAAACCCTAAACTGAACTTTTTCCATTCAGTCAGCATTAGGGTTTTAAACCCTAAACTGAACTCTTTCCTTTAGTCAGCATTAGGGTTTTAAATCCTAAACTGAACTTTTTCCATTCAGTCAGCATTAGGGTTTTAAACCATAAACTAAACTGTTTCCTTTAGTCAGTATTAGGGTTTTAAACCCTAAACTGAACTTTTTCCATTCAGTCAGCATTAGGGTTTTAAACCCTAAACTGAACTCTTTCCTTTAGTCAGCATTAGAGTTTTAAACCCTAAACTGAACTTTTTCCATTTAGTCAGCATTAGGGTTTAAAACCCTAAACAGAACTTTTTCCATTCAGTCAGCATTAGGGTTTTAAACCCTAAACTGAACTTTCCCTTTAGTCAGCATTAGGGTTTTAAACCCTAAACTGAACTCTTTCCTTTAGTCAGCATTAGGGTTTTAAACCCTAAACTGAACTTTTTCCATTCAGTCAGCATTAGGGTTTCAAACCCTAAACTGAACTCTTTCCAGCCAGTCAGTATTAGGGTTTTAAACCCTAAACTGAACTTTCCCTTTAGTCAGCATTAGGGTTTTAAACCCTAAACTAAACTCTTTCCTTTAGTCAGCATTAGGGTTTTAAACCCTAAACTGAACTTTCCCTTTAGTCAGCATTAGGGTTTTAAACCCTAAACTGAACTTTTTCCCATTCAGTCAGTATTAGGGTTTTAAACCCTAAACTGAACTTTTTCCATTCAGTCAGCATTAGGGTTTTAAACCCTAAACTGAACTCTTTCCAGCCAGTCAGTATTAGGGTTTGAAACCCTAAACTGAACTTTCCCTTTAGTCAGCATTAGGGGTTTAAACCCTAAACTGAACTTTTTCCCATTCAGTCATTATTAGGGTTTTAAACCCTAAACTGAACTTTTTCCATTCAGTCAGCATTAGGGTTTTAAACCCTAAACTGAACTCTTTCCAGCCAGTCAATATTAGGGTTTTAAACCCTAACTTTCCTTATAATCAGCATTAGGGTTTTAAACCCTAAACTAAACTCTTTCCTTCAGTCAGCATTAGGGTTTTAAACCCTAAACTAAACTTTCCCTTTAGTAAGCATTAGGGTTTTAAACCCTAAACTGAATTTTTTCCCATTCAGTCAGTATTAGGGTTTTAAACCCTAAACTGAACTTTTTCCTTTCAGTCAGCATTAGGGTTTTAAACCCTAAACTGAACTCTTTCCAGTCAGTCAGTATTAGGGTTTTAAACCCTAAACTGAACTTTCCCATTAGTCAGCATTAGAGTTTTAAACCCTAAACTAAACTCTTTCCTTCAGTCAGCATTAGGTTTTTAAACCCTAAACTGAACTTTTTCCATTCAGTCAGCATTAGGAATTTAAAACCCTAAACTAAACTCTTTCCATTCAGTCAGCATTGGGGTTTTAAACCCTAAACTGAACTTTTTCCATTCAGTCAGCATTAGGGTTTTAAACCCTAAACTGAACTCTTTCCTTTAGTCAGCATTAGGGTTTTAAATCCTAAACTGAACTTTTTCCATTCAGTCAGCATTAGGGTTTTAAACCCTAAACTGAACTGTTTCCTTTAGTCAGCATTAGGGTTTTAAACCCTAAACTGAACTTTTTCAATTCAGTCAGCATTAGGGTTTTAAACCCTAAACTGAACTCTTTCCTTTAGTCAGCATTAGGGTTTTAAACCCTAAACTGAACTTTTTCCATTTAGTCAGCATTAGGGTTTTAAACCCTAAACTGAACTTTTTCCATTCAGTCAGCATTAGGGTCTTAAACCCTAAACTGAACTTTCCCTTTAGTCATCATTAGGGTTTTAAACCCTAAACTGAACTCTTTCCTTTAGTCAGCATTAGGGTTTTAAACCCTAAACTGAACTTTTCCATTTATTCAGCATTAGGGTTTTAGACCCTAAATTGAACTCTTTTTCATTCAGTCAGCATTAGGGTTTTAAACCCTAAACTGAACTTTTCCTGTAGTCAGCATTAGGGTTTTAAACCCTAAACTGAACTCTTTTCCATTCAGTCAGCATTAGGATTTTAAACCCTAAACTGAACTTTTTCCTGTAGTCAGAGTCAGCATTAGGGTTTTAAACCCTAAACTGAATTCTTTTCCATTCAGTCAGCATTAGGGTTTTAAACCCTAAACTGAACTCTTTTCCATTCAGTCAGCATTAGGGTTTTAAACCCTAAACTAAACTTTTTCCATTCAGCCAGCATTAAGGTTTTAAACCCTAAACTAAACTCTTTCCTTTAATCAGGATTAGGGTTTTAAACCCTAAACTGAACTTTTCCCTTCAGTCAGCATTAGGGTTTTAGACCCTAAACTGAACTTTTCCTGTAGTCAGCATTAGGGTTTTAAACCCTAAACTGAACTCTTTTCCATTCAGTCAGCATTAGGGTTTTAAACCCTAAACTGAACTTTTTCCTGTAGTCAGAGTCAGCATTAGGGTTTTAAACCCTAAACTGAACTCTTTCCAGCCAGTCAGTATTAGGGTTTTAAACTCTAAACTTAACTTTCCCTTTAGTCAGCATTAGGGTTTTAAACCCTAAACTGAACTGTTTCCTTTAGTCAGCATTAGGGTTTTAAACCCTAAACTGAACTTTCCCTTTAGTTAGCATTAGGGTTTTAAACCCTAAACTGAACTTTTTCCCATTCAGTCAGTATTAGGGTTTTAAACCCTAAACTGAACTTTTTCCATTCAGTCAGCATTAGGGTTTTAAACTCTAAACTTAACTCTTTCCAGCCAGTCAGTATTAGGGTTTTAAACCCTAAACTGAACTTTCCCTTTAGTCAGCATTAGGGTTTTAAACCCTAAACTAAACTCTTTCCTTCAGTCAGCATTAGGGTTTTAAACCCTAAACTAAACTTTCCCTTTAGTCAGCATTAGGGTTTTAAACCCTAAACTGAACTTTTTCCCATTCAGTCAGTATTAGGGTTTTAAACCCTAAACTGAACTTTTCCTGTAGTCAGCATTAGGGTTTTAAACCCTAAACTGAACTCTTTCCAGTCAGTCAGTATTAGGGTTTTAAACCCTAAACTGAACTTTCCCTTTAGTCAGCATTAGAGTTTTAAACCCTAAACTGAACTTTCCCTTTAGTCAGCATTAGGGTTTTAAACCCTAAACTAAACTCTTTCCTTCAGTCAGCATTAGGGTTTTAAACCCTAAACTAAACTTTCCCTTTAGTCAGCATTAGGGTTTTAAACCCTAAACTGAACTTTTTCCCATTCAGTCAGTATTAGGGTTTTAAACCCTAAACTGAACTTTTCCTGTAGTCAGCATTAGGGTTTTAAACCCTAAACTGAACTCTTTCCAGTCAGTCAGTATTAGGGTTTTAAACCCTAAACTGAACTTTCCCTTTAGTCAGCATTAGAGTTTTAAACCCTAAACTAAACTTTCCCTTTAGTCAGCATTAGGGTTTTAAACCCTAAACTGAACTGTTTCCTTTAGTCAGCATTAGGGTTTTAAACCCTAAACTGAACTTTCCCTTTAGTTAGCATTAGGGTTTTAAACCCTAAACTGAACTTTTTCCCATTCAGTCAGTATTAGGGTTTTAAACCCTAAACTGAACTTTTTCCATTCAGTCAGCATTAGGGTTTTAAACTCTAAACTTAACTCTTTCCAGCCAGTCAGTATTAGGGTTTTAAACCCTAAACTGAACTTTCCCTTTAGTCAGCATTAGGGTTTTAAACCCTAAACTGAACTTTTTCCCATTCAGTCAGTATTAGGGTTTTCAACCCTAAACCGAACATTTTCCATTCAGTCAGCATTAGGGTTTTAAACCCTAAACTGAACTCTTTCCAGCCAGTCAGTATTAGGGTTTTAAACCCTAAACTGAACTTTCCCTTTAGTCAGCATTAGAGTTTTAAACCCTAAACTAAACTTTTTCCATTTAGTCAGCATTAGGGTTTTAAACCCTAAACTGAACTTTTTCCCATTCAGTCAGTATTCGGGTTTTAAACCCTAAACTGAACTCTTTCCAGCCATTCAGTATTAGGGTTTTAAACCCTAAACTGAACTTTCCCTTTAGTCACCATTAGGGTTTTAAACCCTAAACTGAACTTTTTTCCATTCAGTCAGTATTAGGGTTTTAAACCCTAAACTGAACTTTTTCCATTCAGTCAGCATTAGGGTTTTAAACCCTAAACTGAACTCTTTCCAGCCAGTTAGTATTAGGGTTTTAAACCCTAAACTGAACTTTCCCTTTAGTCAGCATTAGGGTTTTAAACCCTAAACTGAACTCTTTCGTTTAGTCAGCATTAGGGTTTTAAACCCTAAACTAAACTTTCCCTTTAGTCAGCATTAGGGTTTTAAACCCTAAACTGAACTTTTTCCCATTCAGTCAGAATTAGGGTTTTAAACCCTAAACTGAACTTTTTCCATTCAGTCAGCATTAGGGTTTTAAACCCTAAAGTGAACTCTTTCCAGCCAGTCAGTATTAGGGTTTTAAACCCTAAACTGATCTTTCCCTTTAGTCAGCATTAGGGTTTTAAACCCTAAACTAAACTCTTTCCTTTAGTCAGCATTAGGGTTTTAAACCCTAAACTGAACATTCCCTTTAGTCAGCATTAGGGTTTTAAACCCTAAACTGAACTTTTTCCCATTCAGTCAGTATTAGGGTTTAAAACCCTAAACTGAACTTTTTCCATTCAGTCAGCATTAGGGTTTTAAACCCTAAACTGAACTCTTTCCGGCCAGTCAGTATTAGGGTTTTAAACCCTAAACTGAACTTTCCCTTTAGTCAGCATTAGGGGTTTAAACCCTAAACTGAACTTTTTCCTATTCAGTCAGTATTAGGGTTTTAAACCCTAAACTGAACTTTTTCCATTCAGTCAGCATTAGGGTTTTAAACCCTAAACTGAACTCTTTCCAGCCAGTCAGTATTAGGGTTTTAAACCCTAAACTGAACTTTCCCTTTAGTCAGCATTAGGGTTTTAAACCCTAAACTAAACTCTTTCCTTCAGTCAACATTAAGGTTTTAAACCCTAAACTAAACTTTTTCCTGTAGTCAGAGTCAGCATTAGGGTTTTAAACCCTAAACTGAACTTTCCCTTTAGTCACCATTAGGGTTTTAAACCCTAAACTGAACTTTTTTCCATTCAGTCAGTATTAGGGTTTTAAACCCTAAACTGAACTTTTTCCATTCAGTCAGCATTAGGGTTTTAAACCCTAAACTGAACTCTTTCCAGCCAGTTAGTATTAGGGTTTTAAACCCTAAACTGAACTTTCCCTTTAGTCAGCATTAGGGTTTTAAACCCTAAACTGAACTCTTTCGTTTAGTCAGCATTAGGGTTTTAAACCCTAAACTAAACTTTCCCTTTAGTCAGCATTAGGGTTTTAAACCCTAAACTGAACTTTTTCCCATTCAGTCAGAATTAGGGTTTTAAACCCTAAACTGAACTTTTTCCATTCAGTCAGCATTAGGGTTTTAAACCCTAAAGTGAACTCTTTCCAGCCAGTCAGTATTAGGGTTTTAAACCCTAAACTGATCTTTCCCTTTAGTCAGCATTAGGGTTTTAAACCCTAAACTAAACTCTTTCCTTTAGTCAACATTAGGGTTTTAAACCCTAAACTGAACATTCCCTTTAGTCAGCATTAGGGTTTTAAACCCTAAACTGAACTTTTTCCCATTCAGTCAGTATTAGGGTTTTAAACCCTAAACTGAACTTTTTCCATTCAGTCAGCATTAGGGTTTTAAACCCTAAACTGAACTCTTTCCGGCCAGTCAGTATTAGGGTTTTAAACCCTAAACTGAACTTTCCCTTTAGTCAGCATTAGGGGTTTAAACCCTAAACTGAACTTTTTCCTATTCAGTCAGTATTAGGGTTTTAAACCCTAAACTGAACTTTTTCCATTCAGTCAGCATTAGGGTTTTAAACCCTAAACTGAACTCTTTCCAGCCAGTCAGTATTAGGGTTTTAAACCCTAAACTGAACTTTCCCTTTAGTCAGCATTAGGGTTTTAAACCCTAAACTAAACTCTTTCCTTCAGTCAACAATAAGGTTTTAAACCCTAAACTAAACTTTTTCCTGTAGTCAGAGTCAGCATTAGGGTTTTAAACCCTAAACTGAACTTTCCCTTTAGTCACCATTAGGGTTTTAAACCCTAAACTGAACTTTTTTCCATTCAGTCAGTATTAGGGTTTTAAACCCTAAACTGAACTTTTTCCATTCAGTCAGCATTAGGGTTTTAAACCCTAAACTGAACTCTTTCCAGCCAGTTAGTATTAGGGTTTTAAACCCTAAACTGAACTTTCCCTTTAGTCAGCATTAGGGTTTTAAACCCTAAACTGAACTCTTTCGTTTAGTCAGCATTAGGGTTTTAAACCCTAAACTAAACTTTCTCTTTAGTCAGCATTAGGGTTTTAAACCCTAAACTGAACTTTTTCCCATTCAGTCAGAATTAGGGTTTTAAACCCTAAACTGAACTTTTTCCATTCAGTCAGCATTAGGGTTTTAAACCCTAAAGTGAACTCTTTCCAGCCAGTCAGTATTAGGGTTTTAAACCCTAAACTGATCTTTCCCTTTAGTCAGCATTAGGGTTTTAAACCCTAAACTAAACTCTTTCCTTTAGTCAGCATTAGGGTTTTAAACCCTAAACTGAACATTCCCTTTAGTCAGCATTAGGGTTTTAAACCCTAAACTGAACTTTTTCCCATTCAGTCAGTATTAGGGTTTTAAACCCTAAACTGAACTTTTTCCATTCAGTCAGCATTAGGGTTTTAAACCCTAAACTGAACTCTTTCCGGCCAGTCAGTATTAGGGTTTTAAACCCTAAACTGAACTTTCCCTTTAGTCAGCATTAGGGGTTTAAACCCTAAACTGAACTTTTTCCTATTCAGTCAGTATTAGGGTTTTAAACCCTAAACTGAACTTTTTCCATTCAGTCAGCATTAGGGTTTTAAACCCTAAACTGAACTCTTTCCAGCCAGTCAGTATTAGGGTTTTAAACCCTAAACTGAACTTTCCCTTTAGTCAGCATTAGGGTTTTAAACCCTAAACTAAACTCTTTACTTCAGTCAACATTAAGGTTTTAAACCCTAAACTAAACTTTTTCCTGTAGTCAGAGTCAGCATTAGGGTTTTAAACCCTAAACTGAACTCTTTCCAGCGAGTTAGTATTAGGGTTTTAAACCCTAAACTGAACTTTCCCTTTAGTCAGCATTAGGGTTTTAAACCCTAAACTAAACTCTTTCCTTCAGTCAACATTAGGGTTTTAAACCCTAAACTAAATTTTCCCTTTAGTCAGCATTAGGGTTTTAAACCCTAAACTGAACTTTTTCCCATTCAGTCAGTATTAGGGTTTTAAACCCTAAACTGAACTTTTTCCATTCAGTCAGCATTAGGGTTTTAAACCATAAACTGAACTCTTTCCAGCCAGTCAGTATTAGGGTTTTAAACCCTAAATTGAACTTTCCCTTTAGTCAGCATTAGAGTTTTAAACCCTAAACTAAACTCTTTCCTTCAGTCAGCATTAGGGTTTTAAACCCTAACCTGAACTTTTTCCATTCAGTCAACATTAGGGTTTTAAACCCTAAACTGAACTCTTTCCTTTAGTCAGCATTGGGGTTTTAAACCCTAAACTGAACTTTTTCCATTCAGTCAGCATTAGGGTTTTAAACCCTAATCTGAACTTTTTCCATTCAGTCAGCATTAGGGTTTTAAACCCTAAACTGAACTCTTTCCTTTAGTCAGCATTGGGGTTTTAAACCCTAAACTGAACTTTTTCCATTCAGTCAGCATTAAGGTTTTAAACCCTAAACTGAACTCTTTCCTTTAATCAGGATTATGGTTTTAAACCCTAAACTGAACTTTTCCCTTAAGTCAGCATTAGGGTTTTAAACCCTAAACTGAACTTTTCCTATAGTAAGTATTAGGGTTTTAAACCCTAAACTGAACTCTTTTTCATTCAGTCAGCATTAGGGTTTTAAACCCTAAACTAAACTTTTTCCTGTAGTCAGAGTCAGCATTAGGGTTTTAAACCCTAAACTGAACTCTTTTCCATTCAGTCAGCACTAGGGTTTTAAACCCTAAACTGAACTCTTTCCAGCCAGTCAGTATTAGGATTTTAAACCCTAAACTGAACTTTCCCTTTAGTCAGCATTAGGGTTTTAAACCCTAAACTAAACTCTTTCCTTCAGTCAGCATTAGGGTTTTAAACCCTAAACTAAACTTTCCCTTTAGTCAGCATTAGGGTTTTAAACCCTAAACTGAACTTTTTCCCATTCAGTCAGTATTAGGGTTTTAAACCCTAAACTGAACTTTTCCTGTAGTCAGCATTAGGGTTTTAAACCCTAAACTGAACTCTTTCCAGTCAGTCAGTATTAGGGTTTTAAACCCTAAACTGAACTTTCCCTTTAGTCAGCATTAGAGTTTTAAACCCTAAACTAAACTTTCCATTTAGTCAGCATTAGGGTTTTAAACCCTAAACTGAACTGTTTCCTTTAGTAAGCATTAGGGTTTTAAACCCTAAACTGAACTTTTTCCATTCAGTCAGCATTAGGGTTTTAAACCCTAAACTGAACTCTTTCCTTTAGTCAGCATTAGAGTTTTAAACCCTAAACTGAACTTTTTCCATTTAAACCCTGGAGAGTCCCTTTGTAAACTGAACTTTTCCATTTAGTCAGCATTAGGGTTTTAAACCCTAAACAGAACTCTTTTCCATTCAGTCAGCATTAGGGTTTTAAACCCTAAACTGAACTTTTCCTGTAGTCAGCATTAGGATTTTAAACCCTAAACTGAACTCTTTTCCATTCAGTCAGCATTAGGGTTTTAAACCCTAAACTAAACTTTTTCCTGTAGTCAGAGTCAGCATTAGGGTTTTAAACCCTAAACTGAACTCTTTTCCATTCAGTCAGCATTAGGGTTTTAAACCCTATACTGAACTCTTTTCCATTCAATCAGCATTAGGGTTTTAAACCCTAAACTGAACTTTTTCCATTCAGTCAGTATTACGGTTTTAAACCCTAAACTGAACTCTTTCCTTTAATCAGGATTAGGGTTTTAAACCCTAAACTGAACTTTTTCCTTTAATCAGGATTAGGGTTTTAAACCCTAAACTGAACTTTTTCCTTTAATCAGGATTAGGGTTTTAAACCCTAAACTGAACTTTTCCCTTTAATCATGATTAGGGTTTTAAACCCTAAACTGAACTTTCCCTTTAGTCAGCATTAGGGTTTTAAACCCCAAACTGAACTCTTTCCTTTAGTCAGCATTAGGGTTTTAAACCCTAAACAGAACTTTCCCTTTAGTCAGCATTAGGGTTTTAAACCCTAAACTGAACTTTTTCCCATTCAGTTAGTATTAGGGTTTTAAACCCTAAACTGAACTTTTTCCATTCAGTCAGCATTAGGGTTTTAAACCCTAAACTGAACTCTTTCCAGCCAGTCAGTATTAGGGTTTTAAACCCTAAACTGAACTTTCCCTTTAGACATCATTAGAGTTTTAAACCCTAAACTGAACTCTTTCCTTTAGTTAGCATTAGGGTTTTAAACCCTAAACTGAACTTTTCTATTTAGTCAGCATTAGGGTTTTAAACCCTAAACTGAACTTTTTTCCATTCAGTCAGCATTAGGGTTTTAAACCCTAAACTGAACTTTTCCTGTAGTCAGCATTAGGGTTTTAAACCCTAAACTGAACTTTTTAAACCCTAAACTGAACTTTTTCCTGTAGTCACAGTCAGCATTAGGGTTTTAAACCCTAATCTGAACTCTTTTCCATTCAGTCAGCATTAGGGTTTTAAACCCTAAACTGAACTTTTTCCATTCAGTCAGCATTAAGGTTTTAAACCCTAAACTGAACTCTTTCCTTTAATCAGGATTATGGTTTTAAACACTAAACTGAACTTTTCCCTTAAGTCAGCATTAGGGTTTTAAACCCTAAACTGAACTTTTCCTATAGTCAGTATTAGGGTTTTAAACCCTAAACTGAACTCTTTTTCATTCAGTCAGCATTAGGGTTTTAAACCCTAAACTGAACTTTTTCCTGTAGTCAGAGTCAGCATTAGGGTTTTAAACCCTAAACTGAACTCTGGAGAGTCCCTTTGTAAACTGAACTTTTCCATTTAAACCCTGGAGAGTCCCTTTGTAAACTGAACTTTTCCATTTAGTCAGCATTAGGGTTTTAAACCCTAAACAGAACTCTTTTCCATTCAGTCAGCATTAGGGTTTTAAACCCTAAACTGAACTTTTCTTGTAGTCAGCATTAGGGTTTTAAACCCTAAACTGAACTCTTTTCCATTCAGTCAGCATTAGGGTTTTAAACCCTAAACTAAACTTTTTCCTGTAGTCAGAGTCAGCATTAGGGTTTTAAACCCTAAACTAAACTCTTTCCAGCCAGTCAGTATTAGGGTTTTAAACCCTAAACTAAACTTTCCCTTTAGTCAGCATTAGAGTTTTAAACCCTAAACTAAACTCTTTCCTTCAGTCAGCATTAGGGTTTTAAACCCTAAACTGAACTTTTTCCATTCAGTCAGCATTAGGGTTTTAAACCCTAAACTGAACTCTTTCCTTTAGTCAGCACTGGGGTTTTAAACTCTAAACTGAACTTTTTCCATTCAGTCAGCATTAGGGTTTTAAACCCTAAACTGAACTCTTTCCTTTAGTCAGCATTAGGGTTTTAAATCCTAAACTGAACTTTTTCCATTCAGTCAGCATTAGGGTTTTAAACCATAAACTAAACTGTTTCCTTTAGTCAGTATTAGGGTTTTAAACCCTAAACTGAACTTTTTTCATTCAGTCAGCATTAGGGTTTTAAACCCTAAACTGAACTCTTTCCTTTAGTCAGCATTAGAGTTTTAAACCCTAAACTGAACTTTTTCCATTTAGTCAGCATTAGGGTTTAAAACCCTAAACAGAACTTTTTCCATTCAGTCAGCATTAGGGTTTTAAACCCTAAACTGAACTTTCCCTTTAGTCAGCATTAGGGTTTTAAACCCTAAACTGAACTCTTTCCTTTAGTCAGCATTAGGGTTTTAAACCCTAAACTGAACTTTTTCCATTCAGTCAGCATTAGGGTTTTAAACCCTAAACTGAACTCTTTCCTTTAGTCAGCATTAGGGTTTTAAATCCTAAACTGAACTTTTTCCATTCAGTCAGCATTAGGGTTTTAAACCATAAACTAAACTGTTTCCTTTAGTCAGTATTAGGGTTTTAAACCCTAAACTGAACTTTTTCCATTCAGTCAGCATTAGGGTTTTAAACCCTAAACTGAACTCTTTCCTTTAGTCAGCATTAGAGTTTTAAACCCTAAACTGAACTTTTTCCATTTAGTCAGCATTAGGGTTTAAAACCCTAAACAGAACTTTTTCCATTCAGTCAGCATTAGGGTTTTAAACCCTAAACTGAACTTTCCCTTTAGTCAGCATTAGGGTTTTAAACCCTAAACTGAACTCTTTCCTTTAGTCAGCATTAGGGTTTTAAACCCTAAACTGAACTTTTTCCATTCAGTCAGCATTAGGGTTTCAAACCCTAAACTGAACTCTTTCCAGCCAGTCAGTATTAGGGTTTTAAACCCTAAACTGAACTTTCCCTTTAGTCAGCATTAGGGTTTTAAACCCTAAACTAAACTCTTTCCTTTAGTCAGCATTAGGGTTTTAAACCCTAAACTGAACTTTCCCTTTAGTCAGCATTAGGGTTTTAAACCCTAAACTGAACTTTTTCCCATTCAGTCAGTATTAGGGTTTTAAACCCTAAACTGAACTTTTTCCATTCAGTCAGCATTAGGGTTTTAAACCCTAAACTGAACTCTTTCCAGCCAGTCAGTATTAGGGTTTGAAACCCTAAACTGAACTTTCCCTTTAGTCAGCATTAGGGGTTTAAACCCTAAACTGAACTTTTTCCCATTCAGTCATTATTAGGGTTTTAAACCCTAAACTGAACTTTTTCCATTCAGTCAGCATTAGGGTTTTAAACCCTAAACTGAACTCTTTCCAGCCAGTCAATATTAGGGTTTTAAACCCTAACTTTCCTTATAATCAGCATTAGGGTTTTAAACCCTAAACTAAACTCTTTCCTTCAGTCAGCATTAGGGTTTTAAACCCTAAACTAAACTTTCCCTTTAGTAAGCATTAGGGTTTTAAACCCTAAACTGAATTTTTTCCCATTCAGTCAGTATTAGGGTTTTAAACCCTAAACTGAACTTTTTCCTTTCAGTCAGCATTAGGGTTTTAAACCCTAAACTGAACTCTTTCCAGTCAGTCAGTATTAGGGTTTTAAACCCTAAACTGAACTTTCCCATTAGTCAGCATTAGAGTTTTAAACCCTAAACTAAACTCTTTCCTTCAGTCAGCATTAGGTTTTTAAACCCTAAACTGAACTTTTTCCATTCAGTCAGCATTAGGAATTTAAAACCCTAAACTAAACTCTTTCCATTCAGTCAGCATTGGGGTTTTAAACCCTAAACTGAACTTTTTCCATTCAGTCAGCATTAGGGTTTTAAACCCTAAACTGAACTCTTTCCTTTAGTCAGCATTAGGGTTTTAAATCCTAAACTGAACTTTTTCCATTCAGTCAGCATTAGGGTTTTAAACCCTAAACTGAACTGTTTCCTTTAGTCAGCATTAGGGTTTTAAACCCTAAACTGAACTTTTTCAATTCAGTCAGCATTAGGGTTTTAAACCCTAAACTGAACTCTTTCCTTTAGTCAGCATTAGGGTTTTAAACCCTAAACTGAACTTTTTCCATTTAGTCAGCATTAGGGTTTTAAACCCTAAACTGAACTTTTTCCATTCAGTCAGCATTAGGGTCTTAAACCCTAAACTGAACTTTCCCTTTAGTCATCATTAGGGTTTTAAACCCTAAACTGAACTCTTTCCTTTAGTCAGCATTAGGGTTTTAAACCCTAAACTGAACTTTTCCATTTATTCAGCATTAGGGTTTTAGACCCTAAATTGAACTCTTTTTCATTCAGTCAGCATTAGGGTTTTAAACCCTAAACTGAACTTTTCCTGTAGTCAGCATTAGGGTTTTAAACCCTAAACTGAACTCTTTTCCATTCAGTCAGCATTAGGATTTTAAACCCTAAACTGAACTTTTTCCTGTAGTCAGAGTCAGCATTAGGGTTTTAAACCCTAAACTGAATTCTTTTCCATTCAGTCAGCATTAGGGTTTTAAACCCTAAACTGAACTCTTTTCCATTCAGTCAGCATTAGGGTTTTAAACCCTAAACTAAACTTTTTCCATTCAGCCAGCATTAAGGTTTTAAACCCTAAACTAAACTCTTTCCTTTAATCAGGATTAGGGTTTTAAACCCTAAACTGAACTTTTCCCTTCAGTCAGCATTAGGGTTTTAGACCCTAAACTGAACTTTTCCTGTAGTCAGCATTAGGGTTTTAAACCCTAAACTGAACTCTTTTCCATTCAGTCAGCATTAGGGTTTTAAACCCTAAACTGAACTTTTTCCTGTAGTCAGAGTCAGCATTAGGGTTTTAAACCCTAAACTGAACTCTTTCCAGCCAGTCAGTATTAGGGTTTTAAACTCTAAACTTAACTTTCCCTTTAGTCAGCATTAGGGTTTTAAACCCTAAACTGAACTGTTTCCTTTAGTCAGCATTAGGGTTTTAAACCCTAAACTGAACTTTCCCTTTAGTTAGCATTAGGGTTTTAAACCCTAAACTGAACTTTTTCCCATTCAGTCAGTATTAGGGTTTTAAACCCTAAACTGAACTTTTTCCATTCAGTCAGCATTAGGGTTTTAAACTCTAAACTTAACTCTTTCCAGCCAGTCAGTATTAGGGTTTTAAACCCTAAACTGAACTTTCCCTTTAGTCAGCATTAGGGTTTTAAACCCTAAACTAAACTCTTTCCTTCAGTCAGCATTAGGGTTTTAAACCCTAAACTAAACTTTCCCTTTAGTCAGCATTAGGGTTTTAAACCCTAAACTGAACTTTTTCCCATTCAGTCAGTATTAGGGTTTTAAACCCTAAACTGAACTTTTCCTGTAGTCAGCATTAGGGTTTTAAACCCTAAACTGAACTCTTTCCAGTCAGTCAGTATTAGGGTTTTAAACCCTAAACTGAACTTTCCCTTTAGTCAGCATTAGAGTTTTAAACCCTAAACTGAACTTTCCCTTTAGTCAGCATTAGGGTTTTAAACCCTAAACTAAACTCTTTCCTTCAGTCAGCATTAGGGTTTTAAACCCTAAACTAAACTTTCCCTTTAGTCAGCATTAGGGTTTTAAACCCTAAACTGAACTTTTTCCCATTCAGTCAGTATTAGGGTTTTAAACCCTAAACTGAACTTTTCCTGTAGTCAGCATTAGGGTTTTAAACCCTAAACTGAACTCTTTCCAGTCAGTCAGTATTAGGGTTTTAAACCCTAAACTGAACTTTCCCTTTAGTCAGCATTAGAGTTTTAAACCCTAAACTAAACTTTCCCTTTAGTCAGCATTAGGGTTTTAAACCCTAAACTGAACTGTTTCCTTTAGTCAGCATTAGGGTTTTAAACCCTAAACTGAACTTTCCCTTTAGTTAGCATTAGGGTTTTAAACCCTAAACTGAACTTTTTCCCATTCAGTCAGTATTAGGGTTTTAAACCCTAAACTGAACTTTTTCCATTCAGTCAGCATTAGGGTTTTAAACTCTAAACTTAACTCTTTCCAGCCAGTCAGTATTAGGGTTTTAAACCCTAAACTGAACTTTCCCTTTAGTCAGCATTAGGGTTTTAAACCCTAAACTGAACTTTTTCCCATTCAGTCAGTATTAGGGTTTTCAACCCTAAACCGAACATTTTCCATTCAGTCAGCATTAGGGTTTTAAACCCTAAACTGAACTCTTTCCAGCCAGTCAGTATTAGGGTTTTAAACCCTAAACTGAACTTTCCCTTTAGTCAGCATTAGAGTTTTAAACCCTAAACTAAACTTTTTCCATTTAGTCAGCATTAGGGTTTTAAACCCTAAACTGAACTTTTTCCCATTCAGTCAGTATTCGGGTTTTAAACCCTAAACTGAACTCTTTCCAGCCATTCAGTATTAGGGTTTTAAACCCTAAACTGAACTTTCCCTTTAGTCACCATTAGGGTTTTAAACCCTAAACTGAACTTTTTTCCATTCAGTCAGTATTAGGGTTTTAAACCCTAAACTGAACTTTTTCCATTCAGTCAGCATTAGGGTTTTAAACCCTAAACTGAACTCTTTCCAGCCAGTTAGTATTAGGGTTTTAAACCCTAAACTGAACTTTCCCTTTAGTCAGCATTAGGGTTTTAAACCCTAAACTGAACTCTTTCGTTTAGTCAGCATTAGGGTTTTAAACCCTAAACTAAACTTTCCCTTTAGTCAGCATTAGGGTTTTAAACCCTAAACTGAACTTTTTCCCATTCAGTCAGAATTAGGGTTTTAAACCCTAAACTGAACTTTTTCCATTCAGTCAGCATTAGGGTTTTAAACCCTAAAGTGAACTCTTTCCAGCCAGTCAGTATTAGGGTTTTAAACCCTAAACTGATCTTTCCCTTTAGTCAGCATTAGGGTTTTAAACCCTAAACTAAACTCTTTCCTTTAGTCAGCATTAGGGTTTTAAACCCTAAACTGAACATTCCCTTTAGTCAGCATTAGGGTTTTAAACCCTAAACTGAACTTTTTCCCATTCAGTCAGTATTAGGGTTTAAAACCCTAAACTGAACTTTTTCCATTCAGTCAGCATTAGGGTTTTAAACCCTAAACTGAACTCTTTCCGGCCAGTCAGTATTAGGGTTTTAAACCCTAAACTGAACTTTCCCTTTAGTCAGCATTAGGGGTTTAAACCCTAAACTGAACTTTTTCCTATTCAGTCAGTATTAGGGTTTTAAACCCTAAACTGAACTTTTTCCATTCAGTCAGCATTAGGGTTTTAAACCCTAAACTGAACTCTTTCCAGCCAGTCAGTATTAGGGTTTTAAACCCTAAACTGAACTTTCCCTTTAGTCAGCATTAGGGTTTTAAACCCTAAACTAAACTCTTTCCTTCAGTCAACATTAAGGTTTTAAACCCTAAACTAAACTTTTTCCTGTAGTCAGAGTCAGCATTAGGGTTTTAAACCCTAAACTGAACTTTCCCTTTAGTCACCATTAGGGTTTTAAACCCTAAACTGAACTTTTTTCCATTCAGTCAGTATTAGGGTTTTAAACCCTAAACTGAACTTTTTCCATTCAGTCAGCATTAGGGTTTTAAACCCTAAACTGAACTCTTTCCAGCCAGTTAGTATTAGGGTTTTAAACCCTAAACTGAACTTTCCCTTTAGTCAGCATTAGGGTTTTAAACCCTAAACTGAACTCTTTCGTTTAGTCAGCATTAGGGTTTTAAACCCTAAACTAAACTTTCCCTTTAGTCAGCATTAGGGTTTTAAACCCTAAACTGAACTTTTTCCCATTCAGTCAGAATTAGGGTTTTAAACCCTAAACTGAACTTTTTCCATTCAGTCAGCATTAGGGTTTTAAACCCTAAAGTGAACTCTTTCCAGCCAGTCAGTATTAGGGTTTTAAACCCTAAACTGATCTTTCCCTTTAGTCAGCATTAGGGTTTTAAACCCTAAACTAAACTCTTTCCTTTAGTCAGCATTAGGGTTTTAAACCCTAAACTGAACATTCCCTTTAGTCAGCATTAGGGTTTTAAACCCTAAACTGAACTTTTTCCCATTCAGTCAGTATTAGGGTTTTAAACCCTAAACTGAACTTTTTCCATTCAGTCAGCATTAGGGTTTTAAACCCTAAACTGAACTCTTTCCGGCCAGTCAGTATTAGGGTTTTAAACCCTAAACTGAACTTTCCCTTTAGTCAGCATTAGGGGTTTAAACCCTAAACTGAACTTTTTCCTATTCAGTCAGTATTAGGGTTTTAAACCCTAAACTGAACTTTTTCCATTCAGTCAGCATTAGGGTTTTAAACCCTAAACTGAACTCTTTCCAGCCAGTCAGTATTAGGGTTTTAAACCCTAAACTGAACTTTCCCTTTAGTCAGCATTAGGGTTTTAAACCCTAAACTAAACTCTTTCCTTCAGTCAACATTAAGGTTTTAAACCCTAAACTAAACTTTTTCCTGTAGTCAGAGTCAGCATTAGGGTTTTAAACCCTAAACTGAACTCTTTCCAGCGAGTTAGTATTAGGGTTTTAAACCCTAAACTGAACTTTCCCTTTAGTCAGCATTAGGGTTTTAAACCCTAAACTAAACTCTTTCCTTCAGTCAACATTAGGGTTTTAAACCCTAAACTAAATTTTCCCTTTAGTCAGCATTAGGGTTTTAAACCCTAAACTGAACTTTTTCCCATTCAGTCAGTATTAGGGTTTTAAACCCTAAACTGAACTTTTTCCATTCAGTCAGCATTAGGGTTTTAAACCATAAACTGAACTCTTTCCAGCCAGTCAGTATTAGGGTTTTAAACCCTAAATTGAACTTTCCCTTTAGTCAGCATTAGAGTTTTAAACCCTAAACTAAACTCTTTCCTTCAGTCAGCATTAGGGTTTTAAACCCTAACCTGAACTTTTTCCATTCAGTCAACATTAGGGTTTTAAACCCTAAACTGAACTCTTTCCTTTAGTCAGCATTGGGGTTTTAAACCCTAAACTGAACTTTTTCCATTCAGTCAGCATTAGGGTTTTAAACCCTAATCTGAACTTTTTCCATTCAGTCAGCATTAGGGTTTTAAACCCTAAACTGAACTCTTTCCTTTAGTCAGCATTGGGGTTTTAAACCCTAAACTGAACTTTTTCCATTCAGTCAGCATTAAGGTTTTAAACCCTAAACTGAACTCTTTCCTTTAATCAGGATTATGGTTTTAAACCCTAAACTGAACTTTTCCCTTAAGTCAGCATTAGGGTTTTAAACCCTAAACTGAACTTT
The DNA here is from genome assembly GCF_000715075.1 of Nicotiana tabacum. NCBI lineage: Eukaryota > Viridiplantae > Streptophyta > Magnoliopsida > Solanales > Solanaceae > Nicotiana > Nicotiana tabacum. The sequence continues at coordinate 35,144 of NW_027438506.1, forward strand.
TCCTATAGTAAGTATTAGGGTTTTAAACCCTAAACTGAACTCTTTTTCATTCAGTCAGCATTAGGGTTTTAAACCCTAAACTAAACTTTTTCCTGTAGTCAGAGTCAGCATTAGGGTTTTAAACCCTAAACTGAACTCTTTTCCATTCAGTCAGCACTAGGGTTTTAAACCCTAAACTGAACTCTTTCCAGCCAGTCAGTATTAGGATTTTAAACCCTAAACTGAACTTTCCCTTTAGTCAGCATTAGGGTTTTAAACCCTAAACTAAACTCTTTCCTTCAGTCAGCATTAGGGTTTTAAACCCTAAACTAAACTTTCCCTTTAGTCAGCATTAGGGTTTTAAACCCTAAACTGAACTTTTTCCCATTCAGTCAGTATTAGGGTTTTAAACCCTAAACTGAACTTTTCCTGTAGTCAGCATTAGGGTTTTAAACCCTAAACTGAACTCTTTCCAGTCAGTCAGTATTAGGGTTTTAAACCCTAAACTGAACTTTCCCTTTAGTCAGCATTAGAGTTTTAAACCCTAAACTAAACTTTCCCTTTAGTCAGCATTAGGGTTTTAAACCCTAAACTGAACTGTTTCCTTTAGTAAGCATTAGGGTTTTAAACCCTAAACTGAACTTTTTCCATTCAGTCAGCATTAGGGTTTTAAACCCTAAACTGAACTCTTTCCTTTAGTCAGCATTAGAGTTTTAAACCCTAAACTGAACTTTTTCCATTTAAACCCTGGAGAGTCCCTTTGTAAACTGAACTTTTCCATTTAGTCAGCATTAGGGTTTTAAACCCTAAACAGAACTCTTTTCCATTCAGTCAGCATTAGGGTTTTAAACCCTAAACTGAACTTTTCCTGTAGTCAGCATTAGGGTTTTAAACCCTAAACTGAACTCTTTTCCATTCAGTCAGCATTAGGGTTTTAAACCCTAAACTAAACTTTTTCCTGTAGTCAGAGTCAGCATTAGGGTTTTAAACCCTAAACTGAACTCTTTTCCATTCAGTCAGCATTAGGGTTTTAAACCCTATACTGAACTCTTTTCCATTCAATCAGCATTAGGGTTTTAAACCCTAAACTGAACTTTTTCCATTCAGTCAGTATTACGGTTTTAAACCCTAAACTGAACTCTTTCCTTTAATCAGGATTAGGGTTTTAAACCCTAAACTGAACTTTTTCCTTTAATTAGGATTAGGGTTTTAAACCCTAAACTGAACTTTTTCCTTTAATCAGGATTAGGGTTTTAAACCCTAAACTGAACTTTTCCCTTTAATCATGATTAGGGTTTTAAACCCTAAACTGAACTTTCCCTTTAGTCAGCATTAGGGTTTTAAACCCCAAACTGAACTCTTTCCTTTAGTCAGCATTAGGGTTTTAAACCCTAAACAGAACTTTCCCTTTAGTCAGCATTAGGGTTTTAAACCCTAAACTGAACTTTTTCCCATTCAGTTAGTATTAGGGTTTTAAACCCTAAACTGAACTTTTTCCATTCAGTCAGCATTAGGGTTTTAAACCCTAAACTGAACTCTTTCCAGCCAGTCAGTATTAGGGTTTTAAACCCTAAACTGAACTTTCCCTTTAGACATCATTAGAGTTTTAAACCCTAAACTGAACTCTTTCCTTTAGTTAGCATTAGGGTTTTAAACCCTAAACTGAACTTTTCTATTTAGTCAGCATTAGGGTTTTAAACCCTAAACTGAACTTTTTTCCATTCAGTCAGCATTAGGGTTTTAAACCCTAAACTGAACTTTTCCTGTAGTCAGCATTAGGGTTTTAAACCCTAAACTGAACTTTTTAAACCCTAAACTGAACTTTTTCCTGTAGTCACAGTCAGCATTAGGGTTTTAAACCCTAATCTGAACTCTTTTCCATTCAGTCAGCATTAGGGTTTTAAACCCTAAACTGAACTTTTTCCATTCAGTTAGCATTAAGGTTTTAAACCCTAAACTGAACTCTTTCCTTTAATCAGGATTATGGTATTAAACACTAAACTGAACTTTTCCCTTAAGTCAGCATTAGGGTTTTAAACCCTAAACTGAACTTTTCCTATAGTCAGTATTAGGGTTTTAAACCCTAAACTGAACTCTTTTTCATTCAGTCAGCATTAGGGTTTTAAACCCTAAACTGAACTTTTTCCTGTAGTCAGAGTCAGCATTAGGGTTTTAAACCCTAAACTGAACTCTGGAGAGTCCCTTTGTAAACTGAACTTTTCCATTTAAACCCTGGAGAGTCCCTTTGTAAACTGAACTTTTCCATTTAGTCAGCATTAGGGTTTTAAACCCTAAATAGAACTCTTTTCCATTCAGTCAGCATTAGGGTTTTAAACCCTAAACTGAACTTTTCATGTAGTCAGCATTAGGGTTTTAAACCCTAAACTGAACTCTTTTCCATTCAGTCAGCATTAGGGTTTTAAACCCTAAACTAAACTTTTTCCTGTAGTCAGAGTCAGCATTAGGGTTTTAAACCCTAAACTAAACTCTTTCCAGCCAGTCAGTATTAGGGTTTTAAACCCTAAACTAAACTTTCCCTTTAGTCAGCATTAGAGTTTTAAACCCTAAACTAAACTCTTTCCTTCAGTCAGCATTAGGGTTTTAGACCCTAAACTGAACTTTTTCCATTCAGTCAGTATTAGGGTTTTAAACCCTAAACTGAACTCTTTCCTTTAGTCAGCACTGGGGTTTTAAACTCTAAACTGAACTTTTTCCATTCAGTCAGCATTAGGGTTTTAAACCCTAAACTGAACTCTTTCCTTTAGTCAGCATTAGGGTTTTAAATCCTAAACTGAACTTTTTCCATTCAGTCAGCATTAGGGTTTTAAACCATAAACTAAACTGTTTCCTTTAGTCAGTATTAGGGTTTTAAACCCTAAACTAAACTTTTTCCATTCAGTCAGCATTAGGGTTTTAAACCCTAAACTGAAAAGCATTAGAGTTTTAAACCCTAAACTGAACTTTTTCCATTTAGTCAGCATTAGGGTTTAAAACCCTAAACAGAACTATTTCCATTCAGTCAGCATTAGGGTTTTAAACCCCAAACTGAACTTTCCCTTTAGTTAGCATTAGGGTTTTAAACCCTAAACTGAACTCTTTCCTTTAGTCAGCATTAGGGTTTTAAACCCTAAACTGAACTTTTTCCATTCAGTCAGCATTAGGGTTTTAAACCCTAAACTGAACTCTTTCCAGCCAGTCAGTATTAGGGTTTTAAACCCTAAACTGAACTTTCCCTTTAGTCAGCATTAGGGTTTTAAACCCTAAACTAAACTCTTTCCTTTAGTCAGCATTAGGGTTTTAAACCCTAAACTGAACTTTCCCTTTAGTCAGCATTAGGGTTTTAAACCCTAAACTGAACTTTTTCCCATTCAGTCAGTATTAGGGTTTTAAACCCTAAACTGAACTTTTTTCATTCAGTCAGCATTAGGGTTTAAACCCTAAACTGAACTCTTTCCAGCCAGTCAGTATTAGGGTTTGAAACCCTAAACTGAACTTTCCCTTTAGTCAGCATTAGGGGTTTAAACCCTAAACTGAACTTTTTCCCATTCAATCATTATTAGGGTTTTAAACCCTAAACTGAACTTTTTCCATTCAGTCAGCATTAGGGTTTTAAACCCTAAACTGAACTCTTTCCAGCCAGTCAATATTAGGGTTTTAAACCCTAAACTGAACTTTCCTTATAATCAGCATTAGGGTTTTAAACCCTAAACTAAACTCTTTCCTTCAGTCAGCATTAGGGTTTTAAACCCTAAACTAAACTTTCCCTTTAGTAAGCATTAGGGTTTTAAACCCTAAACTGAATTTTTTCCCATTCAGTCAGTATTAGGGTTTTAAACCCTAAACTGAACTTTTTCCTTTCAGTCAGCATTAGGGTTTTAAACCCTAAACTGAACTCTTTCCAGTCAGTCAGTATTAGGGTTTTAAACCCTAAACTGAACTTTCCCATTAGTCAGCATTAGAGTTTTAAATCCTAAACTAAACTCTTTCCTTCAGTCAGCATTAGGTTTTTAAACCCTAAACTGAACTTTTTCCATTCAGTCAGCATTAGGATTTTAAACCCTAAACTGAACTCTTTCCATTCAGTCAGCATTGGGGTTTTAAACCCTAAACTGAACTTTTTCCATTCAGTCAGCATTAGGGTTTTAAACCCTAAACTGAACTCTTTCCTTTAGTCAGCATTAGGGTTTTAAATCCTAAACTGAACTTTTTCCATTCAGTCAGCATTAGGGTTTTAAACCCTAAACTGAACTGTTTCCTTTAGTCAGCATTAGGGTTTTAAACCCTAAACTGAACTTTTTCAATTCAGTCAGCATTAGGGTTTTAAACCCTAAACTGAACTCTTTCCTTTAGTCAGCATTAGGGTTTTAAACCCTAAACTGAACTTTTTCCATTTAGTCAGCATTAGGGTTTTAAACCCTAAACTGAACTTTTTCCATTCAGTCAGCATTAGGGTTTTAAACCCTAAACTGAACTTTCCCTTTAGTCATCATTAGGGTTTTAAACCCTAAACTGAACTCTTTCCTTTAGTCAGCATTAGGGTTTTAAACCCTAAACTGAACTTTTCCATTTAGTCAGCATTAGGGTTTTAGACCCTAAATTGAACTCTTTTTCATTCAGTCAGCATTAGGGTTTTAAACCCTAAACTGAACTTTTCCTGTAGTCAGCATTAGGGTTTTAAATCCTAAACTGAACTCTTTTCCATTCAGTCAGCATTAGGATTTTAAACCCTAAACTGAACTTTTTCCTGTAGTCAGAGTCAGCATTAGGGTTTTAAACCCTAAACTGAATTCTTTTCCATTCAGTCAGCATTAGGGTTTTAAACCCTAAACTAAACTCTTTTCCATTCAGTCAGCATTAGGGTTTTAAACCCTAAACTAAACTTTTTCCATTCAGCCAGCATTAAGGTTTTAAACCCTAAACTGAACTCTTTCCTTTAATCAGGATTAGGGTTTTAAACCTTAAACTGAACTTTTCCCTTCAGTCAGCATTAGGGTTTTAGACCCTAAACTGAACTTTTCCTGTAGTCAGCATTAGGGTTTTAAACCCTAAACTGAACTCTTTTCTATTCAGTCAGCATTAGGGTTTTAAACCCTAAACTGAACTTTTTCCTGTAGTCAGAGTCAGCATTAGGGTTTCAAACCCTAAACTGAACTCTTTCCAGCCAGTCAGTATTAGGGTTTTAAACTCTAAACTTAACTTTCCCTTTAGTCAGCATTAGGGTTTTAAACCCTAAACTGAACTGTTTCCTTTAGTCAGCATTAGGGTTTTAAACCCTAAACTGAACTTTCCCTTTAGTTAGCATTAGGGTTTTAAACCCTAAACTGAACTTTTTCCCATTCAGTCAGTATTAGGGTTTTAAACCCTAAACTGAACTTTTTCCATTCAGTCAGCATTAGGGTTTTAAACTCTAAACTTAACTCTTTCCAGCCAGTCAGTATTAGGGTTTTAAACCCTAAACTGAACTTTCCCTTTAGTCAGCATTAGGGTTTTAAACCCTAAACTAAACTCTTTCCTTCAGTCAGCATTAGGGTTTTAAACCCTAAACTAAACTTTTCCTTTAGTCAGCATTAGGGTTTTAAACCCTAAACTGAACTTTTTCCATTCAGTCAACATTAGGGTTTTAAACCCTAAACTGAACTCTTTCCTGTAGTCAGCATTAGGGTTTTAAATTCTAAACTGAACTTTTTCCATTCAGTCAGCATTAGGGTTTTAAACCCTAAACTGAACTGTTTCCTTTAGTCAGCATTAGGGTTTTAAACCCTAAACTGAACTTTTTCCATTCAGTCAGCATTAGGGTTTTAAACCCTAAACTGAACTCTTTCCTTTAGTCAGCATTAGGGTTTTAAACCCTAAACTGAACTTTTTCCATTTAAACCCTGGAGAGTCCCTTTGTAAACTGAACTTTTCCATTTAGTCAGCATTAGGGTTTTAAACCCTAAACAGAACTCTTTTCCATTCAGTCAGCATTAGGGTTTTAAACCCTAAACTGAACTTTTCCTGTAGTCAGCATTAGGGTTTTAAACCCTAAACTGAACTCTTTTCAATTCAGTCAGCATTAGGGTTTTAAACCCTAAACTAAACTTTTTCCTGTAGTCAGAGTCAGCATTAGGGTTTTAAACCCTAAACTGAACTCTTTTCCATTCAGTCAGCATTAGGGTTTTAAACCCTATACTGAACTCTTTTCCATTCAATCAGCATTAGGGCTTTAAACCCTAAACTGAACTTTTTCTATTCAGTCAGCATTAGGGTTTTAAACCCTAAACTGAACTCTTTCCTTTAATCAGGATTAGGGTTTTAAACCCTAAACTGAACTTTTTCCTTTAATCAGGATTAGGGTTTTAAACCCTAAACTGAACTTTTTCCTTTAATCAGGATTAGGGTTTTAAACCCTAAACTGAACTTTTCCCTTTAATCATGATTAGGGTTTTAAACCCTAAACTGAACTTTCCCTTTAGTCAGCATTAGGGTTTTAAACCCCAAACTGAACTCTTTCCTTTAGTCAGCATTAGGGTTTTAAACCCTAAACAGAACTTTCCCTTTAGTCAGCATTAGGGTTTTAAACTCTAAACTGAACTTTTTCCCATTCAGTTAGTATTAGGGTTTTAAACCCTAAACTGAACTTTTTCCATTCAGTCAGCATTAGGGTTTTAAACCCTAAACTGAACTCTTTCCAGCCAGTCAGTATTAGGGTTTTAAACCCTAAATTGAACTTTCCCTTTAGACATCATTAGAGTTTTAAACCCTAAACTGAACTCTTTCCTTTAGTTAGCATTAGGGTTTTAAACCCTAAACTGAACTTTTCTATTTAGTCAGCATTAGGGTTTTAAACCCTAAACTGAACTTTTCTCCATTCAGTCAGCATTAGGGTTTTAAACCCTAAACTGAACTTTTCCTGTAGTCAGCATTAGGGTTTTAAACCCTAAACTGAACTTTTTAAACACTAAACTGAACTTTTTCATGTAGTCACAGTCAGCATTAGGGTTTTAAACCCTAATCTGAACTCTTTTCCATTCAGTCAGCATTAGGGTTTTAAACCCTAAACTGAACTTTTTCCATTCAGTCATCATTAAGGTTTTAAACCCTAAACTGAACTCTTTCCTTTAATCAGGATTATGGTTTTAAACACTAAACTGAACTTTTCCCTTAAGTCAGTATTAGGGTTTTAAACCCTAAACTGAACTTTTCCTATAGTCAGTATTAGGGTTTTAAACCCTAAACTGAACTCTTTTTCATTCAGTCAGCATTAGGGTTTTAAACCCTAAACTGAACTTTTTCCTGTAGTCAGAGTCAGCATTAGGGTTTTAAACCCTAAACTGAACTCTGGAGAGTCCCTTTGTAAACTGAACTTTTCCATTTAAACCCTGGAGAGTCCCTTTGTAAACTGAACTTTTCCATTTAATCAGCATTAGGGTTTTAAACCCTAAACTGAACTTTTCCTTTAGTCAGCATTAGGGTTTTAAACCCTAAATTGAACTTTTTCCCATTCAGTCAGTATTAGGGTTTTAAACCCTAAACTGAACTTTTTCCATTCAGTCAGCATTAGGGTTTTAAACCCTAAACTGAACTCTTTCCAGCCAGTCAGTATTAGGGTTTTAAACCCTAAACTGAACTTTCCCTTTAGTCAGCATTAGGGTTTTAAACCCTAAACTAAACTGTTTCCTTCAGTCAGCATTAGGGTTTTAAACCCTAAACTAAACTTTTTCCATTTAGTCAGCATTAGGGTTTTAAACCCTAAACTGAACTCTTTCCTTTAGTCAGCATTAGGGTTTTAAACCCTAAACTGAACTTTTTCCATTCAGCCAGCATTAGGGTTTTAAACCCTAAACTAAACTCTTTCCTTTAGTCAGCATTAGGGTTTTAAACCCTAAATTGAACTTTTTCCATTCAGTCAGCATTAGGATTTTAAACCCTAAACTGAACTTTTTCCTTTAGTCAGCATTAGGGTTTTAAACCCTAAACTGAACTTTTTCCATTCAGTCAACATTAGGGTTTTAAACCCTAAACTGAACTTTTTCCATCCAGTCAGTATTAGGGTTTTAAACCCTAAACTGAACTTTCCCTTTAGTCAGCATTAGGGTTTTAAACCCTAAACTGAACTTTTTCCCATTCAGTCAGTATTCGGGTTTTAAACCCTAAACTGAACTCTTTCCAGCCATTCAGTATTAGGGTTTTAAACCCTAAACTGAACTTTCCCTTTAGTCACCATTAGGGTTTTAAACCCTAAACTGAACTTTTTTCCATTCAGTCAGTATTAGGGTTTTAAACCCTAAACTGAACTTTTTCCATTCAGTCAACATTAGGGTTTTAAACCCTAAACTGAACTCTTTCCAGCCAGTTAGTATTAGGGTTTTAAACCCTAAACTGAACTTTCCCTTTAGTCAGCATTAGGGTTTTAAACCCTAAACTGAACTCTTTCGTTTAGTCAGCATTAGGGTTTTAAACCCTAAACTAAACTTTCCCTTTAGTCAGCATTAGGGTTTTAAACCCTAAACTGAACTTTTTCCCATTCAGTCAGAATTAGGGTTTTAAACCCTAAACTGAACTTTTTCCATTCAGTCAGCATTAGGGTTTTAAACCCTAAAGTGAACTCTTTCCAGCCAGTCAGTATTAGGGTTTTAAACCCTAAACTGATCTTTCCCTTTAGTCAGCATTAGGGTTTTAAACCCTAAACTAAACTCTTTCCTTTAGTCAGCATTAGGGTTTTAAACCCTAAACTGAACATTCCCTTTAGTCAGCATTAGGGTTTTAAACCCTAAACTGAACTTTTTTCCATTCAGTCAGTATTAGGGTTTTAAACCCTAAACTGAACTTTTTCCATTCAGTCAGCATTAGGGTTTTAAACCCTAAACTGAACTCTTTCCGGCCAGTCAGTATTAGGGTTTTAAACCCTAAACTGAACTTTCCCTTTAGTCAGCATTAGGGGTTTAAACCCTAAACTGAACTTTTTCCTATTCAGTCAGTATTAGGGTTTTAAACCCTAAACTGAACTTTTTCCATTCAGTCAGCATTAGGGTTTTAAACCCTAAACTGAACTCTTTCCAGCCAGTCAGTATTAGGGTTTTAAACCCTAAACTGAACTTTCCCTTTAGTCAGCATTAGGGTTTTAAACCCTAAACTAAACTCTTTCCTTCAGTCAACATTAAGGTTTTAAACCCTAAACTAAACTTTTTCCTGTAGTCAGAGTCAGCATTAGGGTTTTAAACCCTAAACTGAACTCTTTCCAGCGAGTCAGTATTAGGGTTTTAAACCCTAAACTGAACTTTCCCTTTAGTCAGCATTAGGGTTTTAAACCCTAAACTAAACTCTTTCCTTCAGTCAACATTAGGGTTTTAAACCCTAAACTAAATTTTCCCTTTAGTCAGCATTAGGGTTTTAAACCCTAAACTGAACTTTTTCCCATTCAGTCAGTATTAGGGTTTTAAACCCTAAACTGAACTTTTTCCATTCAGTCAGCATTAGGGTTTCAAACCATAAACTGAACTCTTTCCAGCCAGTCAGTATTAGGGTTTTAAACCCTAAATTGAACTTTCCCTTTAGTCAGCATTAGAGTTTTAAACCCTAAACTAAACTCTTTCCTTCAGTCAGCATTAGGGTTTTAAACCCTAAACTGAACTTTTTCCATTCAGTCAACATTAGGGTTTTAAACCCTAAACTGAACTCTTTCCTTTAGTCAGCATTGGGGTTTCAAACCCTAAACTGAACTTTTTCCATTCAGTCAGCATTAGGGTTTTAAACCCTAAACTGAACTTTTTACATTCAGTCAGCATTAGGGTTTTAACCCTAAACTGAACTCTTTCCTTTAGTCAGCATTGGGGTTTTAAACCCTAAACTGAACTTTTTCCATTCAGTCTGCATTAAGGTTTTAAACCCTAAACTGAACTCTTTCCTTTAATCAGGATTATGGTTTTAAACCCTAAACTGAACTTTTCCCTTAAGTCAGCATTAGGGTTTTAAACCCTAAACTGAACTTTTCCTATAGTATGTATTAGGGTTTTAAACCCTAAACTGAACTTTCCCTTTAGTCAGCATTAGGGTTTTAAACCCTAAACTAAACTGTTTCCTTCAGTCAGCATTAGGGTTTTAAACCCTAAACTAAACTTTCCCTTTAGTCAGCATTAGGGTTTTAAACCCTAAACTGAACTTTTTCCCATTCAGTCAGTATTAGGGTTTTAAACGCTAAACTGAACTTTTCCTGTAGTCAGCATTAGGGTTTTAAACCCTAAACTGAACTCTTTCCAGTCAGTCAGTATTAGGGTTTTAAACCCTAAACTGAACTTTCCCTTTAGTCAGCATTAGAGTTTTAAACCCTAAACTAAACTTTCCCTTTAGTCAGCATTAGGGTTTTAAACCCTAAACTGAACTGTTTCCTTTAGTAAGCATTAGGTTTTTAAACCCTAAACTGAACTTTTTCCATTCAGTCAGCATTAGGGTTTTAAACCCTAAACTGAACTCTTTCCTTTAGTCAGCATTAGAGTTTTAAACCCTAAACTGAACTTTTTCCATTTAATCCCTGGAGAGTCCCTTTGTAAACTGAACTTTTCCATTTAGTCAGCATTAGGGTTTTAAACCCTAAACAGAACTCTTTTCCATTCAGTCAGCATTAAGGTTTTAAACCCTAAACTGAACTTTTCTTGTAGTCAGCATTAGGGTTTTAAACCCTAAACTGAACTCTTTTCCATTCAGTCAGCATTAGGGTTTTAAACCCTAAACTAAACTTTTTCCTGTAGTCAGAGTCAGCATTAGGGTTTTAAACCCTAAACTGAACTCTTTTCCATTCAGTCAGCATTAGGGTTTTAAACCCTATACTGAACTCTTTTCCATTCAATCAGCATTAGGGTTTTAAACCCTAAACTGAACTTTTCCCATTCAGTCAGCATTACGGTTTTAAACCCTAAACTGAACTCTTTCCTTTAATCAGGATTAGGGTTTTAAACCCTAAACTGAACTTTTTCCTTTAATCAGGATTAGGGTTTTAAACCCTAAACTGAACTTTTTCCTTTAATCAGGATTAGGGTTTTAAACCCTAAACTGAACTTTTCCCTTTAATCATGATTAGGGTTTTAAACCCTAAACTGAACTTTCCCTTTAGTCAGCATTAGGGTTTTAAACCCCAAACTGAACTCTTTCCTTTAGTCAGCATTAGGGTTTTAAACCCTAAACAGAACTTTCCCTTTAGTCAGCATTAGGGTTTTAAACCCTAAACTGAACTTTTTCCCATTCAGTTAGTATTAGGGTTTTAAACCCTAAACTGAACTTTTTCCATTCAGTCAGCATTAGGGTTTTAAACCCTAAACTGAACTCTTTCCAGCCAGTCAGTATTAGGGTTTTAAACCCTAAACTGAACTTTCCCTTTAGACATCATTAGAGTTTTAAACCCTAAACTGAACTCTTTCCTTTAGTTAGCATTAGGGTTTTAAACCCTAAACTGAACTTTTCTATTTAGTCAGCATTAGGGTTTTAAACCCTAAACTGAACTTTTTTCCATTCAGTCAGCATTAGGGTTTTAAACCCTAAAATGAACTTTTCCTGTAGTCAGCATTAGGGTTTTAAACCCTAAACTAAACTCTTTCCTTTAGTCAGCATTAGGGTTTTAAACCCTAAACTGAACATTCCCTTTAGTCAGCATTAGGGTTTTAAACCCTAAACTGAACTTTTTTCCATTCAGTCAGTATTAGGGTTTTAAACCCTAAACTGAACTTTTTCCATTCAGTCAGCATTAGGGTTTTAAACCCTAAACTGAACTCTTTCCGGCCAGTCAGTATTAGGGTTTTAAACCCTAAACTGAACTTTCCCTTTAGTCAGCATTAGGGGTTTAAACCCTAAACTGAACTTTTTCCTATTCAGTCAGTATTAGGGTTTTAAACCCTAAACTGAACTTTTTCCATTCAGTCAGCATTAGGGTTTTAAACCCTAAACTGAACTCTTTCCAGCCAGTCAGTATTAGGGTTTTGAACCCTAAACTGAACTTTCCCTTTAGTCAGCATTAGGGTTTTAAACCCTAAACTAAACTCTTTCCTTTAGTCAACATTAAGGTTTTAAACCCTAAACTAAACTTTTTCCTGTAGTCAGAGTCAGCATTAGGGTTTTAAACCCTAAACTGAACTCTTTCCAGCGAGTCAGTATTAGGGTTTTAAACCCTAAACTGAACTTTCCCTTTAGTCAGCATTAGGGTTTTAAACCCTAAACTAAACTCTTTCCTTCAGTCAACATTAGGGTTTTAAACCCTAAACTAAATTTTCCCTTTAGTCAGCATTAGGGTTTTAAACCCTAAACTGAACTTTTTCCCATTCAGTCAGTATTAGGGTTTTAAACCCTAAACTGAACTTTTTCCATTCAGTCAGCATTAGGGTTTCAAACCATAAACTGAACTCTTTCCAGCCAGTCAGTATTAGGGTTTTAAACCCTAAATTGAACTTTCCCTTTAGTCAGCATTAGAGTTTTAAACCCTAAACTAAACTCTTTCCTTCAGTCAGCATTAGGGTTTTAAACCCTAAACTGAACTTTTTCCATTCAGTCAACATTAGGGTTTTAAACCCTAAACTGAACTCTTTCCTTTAGTCAGCATTGGGGTTTTAAACCCTAAACTGAACTTTTTCCATTCAGTCAGCATTAGGGTTTTAAACCCTAAACTGAACTTTTTACATTCAGTCAGCATTAGGGTTTTAACCCTAAACTGAACTCTTTCCTTTAGTCAGCATTGGGGTTTTAAACCCTAAACTGAACTTTTTCCATTCAGTCAGCATTAAGGTTTTAAACCCTAAACTGAACTCTTTCCTTTAATCAGGATTATGGTTTTAAACCCTAAACTGAACTTTTCCCTTAAGTCAGCATTAGGGTTTTAAACCCTAAACTGAACTTTTCCTATAGTATGTATTAGGGTTTTAAACCCTAAACTGAACTTTCCCTTTAGTTAGCATTAGGGTTTTAAACCCTAAACTAAACTGTTTCCTTCAGTCAGCATTAGGGTTTTAAACCCTAAACTAAACTTTCCCTTTAGTCAGCATTAGGGTTTTAAACCCTAAACTGAACTTTTTCCCATTCAGTCAGTATTAGGGTTTTAAACGCTAAACTGAACTTTTCCTGTAGTCAGCATTAGGGTTTTAAACCCTAAACTGAACTCTTTCCAGTCAGTCAGTATTAGGGTTTTAAACCCTAAACTGAACTTTCCCTTTAGTCAGCATTAGAGTTTTAAACCCTAAACTAAACTTTCCCTTTAGTCAGCATTAGGGTTTTAAACCCTAAACTGAACTGTTTCCTTTAGTAAGCATTAGGTTTTTAAACCCTAAACTGAACTTTTTCCATTCAGTCAGCATTAGGGTTTTAAACCCTAAACTGAACTCTTTCCTTTAGTCAGCATTAGAGTTTTAAACCCTAAACTGAACTTTTTCCATTTAATCCCTGGAGAGTCCCTTTGTAAACTGAACTTTTCCATTTAGTCAGCATTAGGGTTTTAAACCCTAAACAGAACTCTTTTCCATTCAGTCAGCATTAAGGTTTTAAACCCTAAACTGAACTTTTCTTGTAGTCAGCATTAGGGTTTTAAACCCTAAACTGAACTCTTTTCCATTCAGTCAGCATTAGGGTTTTAAACCCTAAACTAAACTTTTTCCTGTAGTCAGAGTCAGCATTAGGGTTTTAAACCCTAAACTGAACTCTTTTCCATTCAGTCAGCATTAGGGTTTTAAACCCTATACTGAACTCTTTTCCATTCAATCAGCATTAGGGTTTTAAACCCTAAACTGAACTTTTTCCATTCAGTCAGCATTACGGTTTTAAACCCTAAACTGAACTCTTTCCTTTAATCAGCATTAGGGTTTTAAACCCTAAACTAAACTTTTTCCTGTAGTCAGAGTCAGCATTAGGGTTTTAAACCCTAAACTGAACTCTTTTCCATTCAGTCAGCATTAGGGTTTTAAACCCTATACTGAACTCTTTTCCATTCAATCAGCATTAGGGTTTTAAACCCTAAACTGAACTTTTTCCATTCAGTCAGCATTACAGTTTTAAACCCTAAACTGAACTCTTTCCTTTAATCAGGATTAGGGTTTTAAACCCTAAACTGAACTTTTTCCTTTAATCAGGATTAGGGTTTTAAACCCTAAACTGAACTTTTTCCTTTAATCAGGATTAGGGTTTTAAACCCTAAACTGAACTTTTCCCTTTAATCATGATTAGGGTTTTAAACCCTAAACTGAACTTTCCCTTTAGTCAGCATTAGGGTTTTAAACCCCAAACTGAACTCTTTCCTTTAGTCAGCATTAGGGTTTTAAACCCTAAACAGAACTTTCCCTTTAGTCAGCATTAGGGTTTTAAACCCTAAACTGAACTTTTTCCCATTCAGTTAGTATTAGGGTTTTAAACCCTAAACTGAACTTTTTCCATTCAGTCAGCATTAGGGTTTTAAACCCTAAACTGAACTCTTTCCAGCCAGTCAGTATTAGGGTTTTAAACCCTAAACTGAACTTTCCCTTTAGACATCATTAGAGTTTTAAACCCTAAACTGAACTCTTTCCTTTAGTTAGCATTAGGGTTTTAAACCCTAAACTGAACTTTTCTATTTAGTCAGCATTAGGGTTTTAAACCCTAAACTGAACTTTTTTCCATTCAGTCAGCATTAGGGTTTTAAACCCTAAAATGAACTTTTCCTGTAGTCAGCATTAGGGTTTTAAACCCTAAACTGAACTTTTTAAACCCTAAACTGAACTTTTTCCTGTAGTCACAGTCAGCATTAGGGTTTTAAACCCTAATCTGAACTCTTTTCCATTCAGTCAGCATTAGGGTTTTAAACCCTAAACTGAACTTTTTCCATTCAGTCAGCATTAAGGTTTTAAACCCTAAACTGAACTCTTTCCTTTAATTAGGATTATGGTTTTAAACACTAAACTGAACTTTTCCCTTAAGTCAGCATTAGGGTTTTAAACCCTAAACTGAACTTTTCCTATAGTCAGTATTAGGGTTTTAAACCCTAAACTGAACTCTTTTTCATTCAGTCAGCATTAGGGTTTTAAACCCTAAACTGAACTTTTTCCTGTAGTCAGAGTCAGCATTAGGGTTTTAAACCCTAAACTGAACTCTGGAGAGTCCCTTTGTAAACTGAACTTTTCCATTTAAACCCTGGAGAGTCCCTTTGTAAACTGAACTTTTCCATTTAGTCAGCATTAGGGTTTTAAACCCTAAACAGAACTCTTTTCCATTCAGTCAGCATTAGGGTTTTAAACCCTAAACTGAACTTTTCATGTAGTCAGCATTAGGGTTTTAAACCCTAAACTGAACTCTTTTCCATTCAGTCAGCATTAGGGTTTTAAACCCTAAACTAAACTTTTTCCTGTAGTCAGAGTCAGCATTAGGGTTTTAAACCCTAAACTAAACTCTTTCCAGCCAGTCAGTATTAGGGTTTTAAACCCTAAACTGAACTTTCCCTTTAGTCAGCATTAGAGTTTTAAACCCTAAACTAAACTCTTTCCTTCAGTCAGCATTAGGGTTTTAAACCCTAAACTGAACTTTTTCCATTCAGTCAGCATTAGGGTTTTAAACCCTAAACTGAACTCTTTCCTTTAGTCAGCACTGGGGTTTTAAACTCTAAACTGAACTTTTTCCATTCAGTCAGCATTAGGGTTTTAAACCCTAAACTGAACTCTTTCCTTTAGTCAGCATTAGGGTTTTAAATCCTAAACTGAACTTTTTCCATTCAGTCAGCATTAGGGTTTTAAACCATAAACTAAACTGTTTCCTTTAGTCAGTATTAGGGTTTTAAACCCTAAACTGAACTTTTTTCATTCAGTCAGCATTAGGGTTTTAAACCCTAAACTGAACTCTTTCCTTTAGTCAGCATTAGAGTTTTAAACCCTAAACTGAACTTTTTCCATTTAGTCAGCATTAGGGTTTAAAACCCTAAACAGAACTTTTTCCATTCAGTCAGCATTAGGGTTTTAAACCCTAAACTGAACTTTCCCTTTAGTCAGCATTAGGGTTTTAAACCCTAAACTGAACTCTTTCCTTTAGTCAGCATTAGGGTTTTAAACCCTAAACTGAACTTTTTCCATTCAGTCAGCATTAGGGTTTTAAACCCTAAACTGAACTCTTTCCTTTAGTCAGCATTAGGGTTTTAAATCCTAAACTGAACTTTTTCCATTCAGTCAGCAATAGGGTTTTAAACCATAAACTAAACTGTTTCCTTTAGTCAGTATTAGGGTTTTAAACCCTAAACTGAACTTTTTCCATTCAGTCAGCATTAGGGTTTTAAACCCTAAACTGAACTCTTTCCTTTAGTCAGCATTAGAGTTTTAAACCCTAAACTGAACTTTTTCCATTTAGTCAGCATTAGGGTTTAAAACCCTAAACAGAACTTTTTCCATTCAGTCAGCATTAGGGTTTTAAACCCTAAACTGAACTTTCCCTTTAGTCAGCATTAGGGTTTTAAACCCTAAACTGAACTCTTTCCTTTAGTCAGCATTAGGGTTTTAAACCCTAAACTGAACTTTTTCCATTCAGTCAGCATTAGGGTTTTAAACCCTAAACTGAACTCTTTCCAGCCAGTCAGTATTAGGGTTTTAAACCCTAAACTGAACTTTCCCTTTAGTCAGCATTAGGGTTTTAAACCCTAAACTAAACTCTTTCCTTTAGTCAGCATTAGGGTTTTAAACCCTAAACTGAACTTTCCCTTTAGTCAGCATTAGGGTTTTAAACCCTAAACTGAACTTTTTCCCATTCAGTCAGTATTAGGGTTTTAAACCCTAAACTGAACTTTTTCCATTCAGTCAGCATTAGGGTTTTAAACCCTAAACTGAACTCTTTCCAGCCAGTCAGTATTAGGGTTTGAAACCCTAAACTGAACTTTCCCTTTAGTCAGCATTAGGGGTTTAAACCCTAAACTGAACTTTTTCCCATTCAGTCATTATTAGGGTTTTAAACCCTAAACTGAACTTTTTCCATTCAGTCAGCAATAGGGTTTTAAACCCTAAACTGAACTCTTTCCAGCCAGTCAATATTAGGGTTTTAAACCCTAACTTTCCTTATAATCAGCATTAGGGTTTTAAACCCTAAACTAAACTCTTTCCTTCAGTCAGCATTAGGGTTTTAAACCCTAAACTAAACTTTCCCTTTAGTAAGCATTAGGGTTTTAAACCCTAAACTGAATTTTTTCCCATTCAGTCAGTATTAGGGTTTTAAACCCTAAACTGAACTTTTTCCTTTCAGTCAGCATTAGGGTTTTAAACCCTAAACTGAACTCTTTCCAGTCAGTCAGTATTAGGGTTTTAAACCCTAAACTGAACTTTCCCATTAGTCAGCATTAGAGTTTTAAACCCTAAACTAAACTCTTTCCTTCAGTCAGCATTAGGTTTTTAAACCCTAAACTGAACTTTTTCCATTCAGTCAGCATTAGGATTTTAAAACCCTAAACTGAACTCTTTCCATTCAGTCAGCATTGGGGTTTTAAACCCTAAACTGAACTTTTTCCATTCAGTCAGCATTAGGGTTTTAAACCCTAAACTGAAATCTTTCCTTTAGTCAGCATTAGGGTTTTAAATCCTAAACTGAACTTTTTCCATTCAGTCAGCATTAGGGTTTTAAACCCTAAACTGAACTGTTTCCTTTAGTCAGCATTAGGGTTTTAAACCCTAAACTGAACTTTTTCAATTCAGTCAGCATTAGGGTTTTAAACCCTAAACTGAACTCTTTCCTTTAGTCAGCATTAGGGTTTTAAACCCTAAACTGAACTTTTTCCATTTAGTCAGCATTAGGGTTTTAAACCCTAAACTGAACTTTTTCCATTCAGTCAGCATTAGGGTCTTAAACCCTAAACTGAACTTTCCCTTTAGTCATCATTAGGGTTTTAAACCCTAAACTGAACTCTTTCCTTTAGTCAGCATTAGGGTTTTAAACCCTAAACTGAACTTTTCCATTTATTCAGCATTAGGGTTTTAGACCCTAAATTGAACTCTTTTTCATTCAGTCAGCATTAGGGTTTTAAACCCTAAACTGAACTTTTCCTGTAGTCAGCATTAGGGTTTTAAACCCTAAACTGAACTCTTTTCCATTCAGTCAGCATTAGGATTTTAAACCCTAAACTGAACTTTTTCCTGTAGTCAGAGTCAGCATTAGGGTTTTAAACCCTAAACTGAATTCTTTTCCATTCAGTCAGCATTAGGGTTTTAAACCCTAAACTGAACTCTTTTCCATTCAGTCAGCATTAGGGTTTTAAACCCTAAACTAAACTTTTTCCATTCAGCCAGCATTAAGGTTTTAAACCCTAAACTAAACTCTTTCCTTTAATCAGGATTAGGGTTTTAAACCCTAAACTGAACTTTTCCCTTCAGTCAGCATTAGGGTTTTAGACCCTAAACTGAACTTTTCCTGTAGTCAGCATTAGGATTTTAAACCCTAAACTGAACTCTTTTCCATTCAGTCAGCATTAGGGTTTTAAACCCTAAACTGAACTTTTTCCTGTAGTCAGAGTCAGCATTAGGGTTTTAAACCCTAAACTGAACTCTTTCCAGCCAGTCAGTATTAGGGTTTTAAACTCTAAACTTAACTTTCCCTTTAGTCAGCATTAGGGTTTTAAACCCTAAACTGAACTGTTTCCTTTAGTCAGCATTAGGGTTTTAAACCCTAAACTGAACTTTCCCTTTAGTTAGCATTAGGGTTTTAAACCCTAAACTGAACTTTTTCCCATTCAGTCAGTATTAGGGTTTTAAACCCTAAACTGAACTTTTTCCATTCAGTCAACATTAGGGTTTTAAACTCTAAACTTAACTCTTTCCAGCCAGTCAGTATTAGGGTTTTAAACCCTAAACTGAACTTTCCCTTTAGTCAGCATTAGGGTTTTAAACCCTAAACTAAACTCTTTCCTTCAGTCAGCATTAGGGTTTTAAACCCTAAACTAAACTTTCCCTTTAGTCAGCATTAGGGTTTTAAACCCTAAACTGAACTTTTTCCCATTCAGTCAGTATTAGGGTTTTAAACCCTAAACTGAACTTTTCCTGTAGTCAGCATTAGGGTTTTAAACCCTAAACTGAACTCTTTCCAGTCAGTCAGTATTAGGGTTTTAAACCCTAAACTGAACTTTCCCTTTAGTCAGCATTAGAGTTTTAAACCCTAAACTGAACTTTCCCTTTAGTCAGCATTAGGGTTTTAAACCCTAAACTAAACTCTTTCCTTCAGTCAGCATTAGGGTTTTAAACCCTAAACTAAACTTTCCCTTTAGTCAGCATTAGGGTTTTAAACCCTAAACTGAACTTTTTCCCATTCAGTCAGTATTAGGGTTTTAAACCCTAAACTGAACTTTTCCTGTAGTCAGCATTAGGGTTTTAAACCCTAAACTGAACTCTTTCCAGTCAGTCAGTATTAGGGTTTTAAACCCTAAACTGAACTTTCCCTTTAGTCAGCATTAGAGTTTTAAACCCTAAACTAAACTTTCCCTTTAGTCAGCATTAGGGTTTTAAACCCTAAACTGAACTGTTTCCTTTAGTCAGCATTAGGGTTTTAAACCCTAAACTGAACTTTCCCTTTAGTTAGCATTAGGGTTTTAAACCCTAAACTGAACTTTTTCCCATTCAGTCAGTATTAGGGTTTTAAACCCTAAACTGAACTTTTTCCATTCAGTCAGCATTAGGGTTTTAAACTCTAAACTTAACTCTTTCCAGCCAGTCAGTATTAGGGTTTTAAACCCTAAACTGAACTTTCCCTTTAGTCAGCATTAGGGTTTTAAACCCTAAACTGAACTTTTTCCCATTCAGTCAGTATTAGGGTTTTCAACCCTAAACCGAACATTTTCCATTCAGTCAGCATTAGGGTTTTAAACCCTAAACTGAACTCTTTCTAGCCAGTCAGTATTAGGGTTTTAAACCCTAAACTGAACTTTCCCTTTAGTCAGCATTAGAGTTTTAAACCCTAAACTAAACTTTTTCCATTTAGTCAGCATTAGGGTTTTAAACCCTAAACTGAACTTTTTCCCATTCAGTCAGTATTCGGGTTTTAAACCCTAAACTGAACTCTTTCCAGCCATTCAGTATTAGGGTTTTAAACCCTAAACTGAACTTTCCCTTTAGTCACCATTAGGGTTTTAAACCCTAAACTGAACTTTTTTCCATTCAGTCAGTATTAGGGTTTTAAACCCTAAACTGAACTTTTTCCATTCAGTCAGCATTAGGGTTTTAAACCCTAAACTGAACTCTTTCCAGCCAGTTAGTATTAGGGTTTTAAACCCTAAACTGAACTTTCCCTTTAGTCAGCATTAGGGTTTTAAACCCTAAACTGAACTCTTTCGTTTAGTCAGCATTAGGGTTTTAAACCCTAAACTAAACTTTCCCTTTAGTCAGCATTAGGGTTTTAAACCCTAAACTGAACTTTTTCCCATTCAGTCAGAATTAGGGTTTTAAACCCTAAACTGAACTTTTTCCATTCAGTCAGCATTAGGGTTTTAAACCCTAAAGTGAACTCTTTCCAGCCAGTCAGTATTAGGGTTTTAAACCCTAAACTGATCTTTCCCTTTAGTCAGCATTAGGGTTTTAAACCCTAAACTAAACTCTTTCCTTTAGTCAACATTAGGGTTTTAAACCCTAAACTGAACATTCCCTTTAGTCAGCATTAGGGTTTTAAACCCTAAACTGAACTTTTTCCCATTCAGTCAGTATTAGGGTTTTAAACCCTAAACTGAACTTTTTCCATTCAGTCAGCATTAGGGTTTTAAACCCTAAACTGAACTCTTTCCGGCCAGTCAGTATTAGGGTTTTAAACCCTAAACTGAACTTTCCCTTTAGTCAGCATTAGGGGTTTAAACCCTAAACTGAACTTTTTCCTATTCAGTCAGTATTAGGGTTTTAAACCCTAAACTGAACTTTTTCCATTCAGTCAGCATTAGGGTTTTAAACCCTAAACTGAACTCTTTCCAGCCAGTCAGTATTAGGGTTTTAAACCCTAAACTGAACTTTCCCTTTAGTCAGCATTAGGGTTTTAAACCCTAAACTAAACTCTTTCCTTCAGTCAACAATAAGGTTTTAAACCCTAAACTAAACTTTTTCCTGTAGTCAGAGTCAGCATTAGGGTTTTAAACCCTAAACTGAACTTTCCCTTTAGTCACCATTAGGGTTTTAAACCCTAAACTGAACTTTTTTCCATTCAGTCAGTATTAGGGTTTTAAACCCTAAACTGAACTTTTTCCATTCAGTCAGCATTAGGGTTTTAAACCCTAAACTGAACTCTTTCCAGCCAGTTAGTATTAGGGTTTTAAACCCTAAACTGAACTTTCCCTTTAGTCAGCATTAGGGTTTTAAACCCTAAACTGAACTCTTTCGTTTAGTCAGCATTAGGGTTTTAAACCCTAAACTAAACTTTCCCTTTAGTCAGCATTAGGGTTTTAAACCCTAAACTGAACTTTTTCCCATTCAGTCAGAATTAGGGTTTTAAACCCTAAACTGAACTTTTTCCATTCAGTCAGCATTAGGGTTTTAAACCCTAAAGTGAACTCTTTCCAGCCAGTCAGTATTAGGGTTTTAAACCCTAAACTGATCTTTCCCTTTAGTCAGCATTAGGGTTTTAAACCCTAAACTAAACTCTTTCCTTTAGTCAGCATTAGGGTTTTAAACCCTAAACTGAACATTCCCTTTAGTCAGCATTAGGGTTTTAAACCCTAAACTGAACTTTTTCCCATTCAGTCAGTATTAGGGTTTTAAACCCTAAACTGAACTTTTTCCATTCAGTCAGCATTAGGGTTTTAAACCCTAAACTGAACTCTTTCCGGCCAGTCAGTATTAGGGTTTTAAACCCTAAACTGAACTTTCCCTTTAGTCAGCATTAGGGGTTTAAACCCTAAACTGAACTTTTTCCTATTCAGTCAGTATTAGGGTTTTAAACCCTAAACTGAACTTTTTCCATTCAGTCAGCATTAGGGTTTTAAACCCTAAACTGAACTCTTTCCAGCCAGTCAGTATTAGGGTTTTAAACCCTAAACTGAACTTTCCCTTTAGTCAGCATTAGGGTTTTAAACCCTAAACTAAACTCTTTACTTCAGTCAACATTAAGGTTTTAAACCCTAAACTAAACTTTTTCCTGTAGTCAGAGTCAGCATTAGGGTTTTAAACCCTAAACTGAACTCTTTCCAGCGAGTTAGTATTAGGGTTTTAAACCCTAAACTGAACTTTCCCTTTAGTCAGCATTAGGGTTTTAAACCCTAAACTAAACTCTTTCCTTCAGTCAACATTAGGGTTTTAAACCCTAAACTAAATTTTCCCTTTAGTCAGCATTAGGGTTTTAAACCCTAAACTGAACTTTTTCCCATTCAGTCAGTATTAGGGTTTTAAACCCTAAACTGAACTTTTTCCATTCAGTCAGCATTAGGGTTTTAAACCATAAACTGAACTCTTTCCAGCCAGTCAGTATTAGGGTTTTAAACCCTAAATTGAACTTTCCCTTTAGTCAGCATTAGAGTTTTAAACCCTAAACTAAACTCTTTCCTTCAGTCAGCATTAGGGTTTTAAACCCTAACCTGAACTTTTTCCATTCAGTCAACATTAGGGTTTTAAACCCTAAACTGAACTCTTTCCTTTAGTCAGCATTGGGGTTTTAAACCCTAAACTGAACTTTTTCCATTCAGTCAGCATTAGGGTTTTAAACCCTAATCTGAACTTTTTCCATTCAGTCAGCATTAGGGTTTTAAACCCTAAACTGAACTCTTTCCTTTAGTCAGCATTGGGGTTTTAAACCCTAAACTGAACTTTTTCCATTCAGTCAGCATTAAGGTTTTAAACCCTAAACTGAACTCTTTCCTTTAATCAGGATTATGGTTTTAAACCCTAAACTGAACTTTTCCCTTAAGTCAGCATTAGGGTTTTAAACCCTAAACTGAACTTTTCCTATAGTAAGTATTAGGGTTTTAAACCCTAAACTGAACTCTTTTTCATTCAGTCAGCATTAGGGTTTTAAACCCTAAACTAAACTTTTTCCTGTAGTCAGAGTCAGCATTAGGGTTTTAAACCCTAAACTGAACTCTTTTCCATTCAGTCAGCACTAGGGTTTTAAACCCTAAACTGAACTCTTTCCAGCCAGTCAGTATTAGGATTTTAAACCCTAAACTGAACTTTCCCTTTAGTCAGCATTAGGGTTTTAAACCCTAAACTAAACTCTTTCCTTCAGTCAGCATTAGGGTTTTAAACCCTAAACTAAACTTTCCCTTTAGTCAGCATTAGGGTTTTAAACCCTAAACTGAACTTTTTCCCATTCAGTCAGTATTAGGGTTTTAAACCCTAAACTGAACTTTTCCTGTAGTCAGCATTAGGGTTTTAAACCCTAAACTGAACTCTTTCCAGTCAGTCAGTATTAGGGTTTTAAACCCTAAACTGAACTTTCCCTTTAGTCAGCATTAGAGTTTTAAACCCTAAACTAAACTTTCCCTTTAGTCAGCATTAGGGTTTTAAACCCTAAACTGAACTGTTTCCTTTAGTAAGCATTAGGGTTTTAAACCCTAAACTGAACTTTTTCCATTCAGTCAGCATTAGGGTTTTAAACCCTAAACTGAACTCTTTCCTTTAGTCAGCATTAGAGTTTTAAACCCTAAACTGAACTTTTTCCATTTAAACCCTGGAGAGTCCCTTTGTAAACTGAACTTTTCCATTTAGTCAGCATTAGGGTTTTAAACCCTAAACAGAACTCTTTTCCATTCAGTCAGCATTAGGGTTTTAAACCCTAAACTGAACTTTTCCTGTAGTCAGCATTAGGATTTTAAACCCTAAACTGAACTCTTTTCCATTCAGTCAGCATTAGGGTTTTAAACCCTAAACTAAACTTTTTCCTGTAGTCAGAGTCAGCATTAGGGTTTTAAACCCTAAACTGAACTCTTTTCCATTCAGTCAGCATTAGGGTTTTAAACCCTATACTGAACTCTTTTCCATTCAATCAGCATTAGGGTTTTAAACCCTAAACTGAACTTTTTCCATTCAGTCAGTATTACGGTTTTAAACCCTAAACTGAACTCTTTCCTTTAATCAGGATTAGGGTTTTAAACCCTAAACTGAACTTTTTCCTTTAATCAGGATTAGGGTTTTAAACCCTAAACTGAACTTTTTCCTTTAATCAGGATTAGGGTTTTAAACCCTAAACTGAACTTTTCCCTTTAATCATGATTAGGGTTTTAAACCCTAAACTGAACTTTCCCTTTAGTCAGCATTAGGGTTTTAAACCCCAAACTGAACTCTTTCCTTTAGTCAGCATTAGGGTTTTAAACCCTAAACAGAACTTTCCCTTTAGTCAGCATTAGGGTTTTAAACCCTAAACTGAACTTTTTCCCATTCAGTTAGTATTAGGGTTTTAAACCCTAAACTGAACTTTTTCCATTCAGTCAGCATTAGGGTTTTAAACCCTAAACTGAACTCTTTCCAGCCAGTCAGTATTAGGGTTTTAAACCCTAAACTGAACTTTCCCTTTAGACATCATTAGAGTTTTAAACCCTAAACTGAACTCTTTCCTTTAGTTAGCATTAGGGTTTTAAACCCTAAACTGAACTTTTCTATTTAGTCAGCATTAGGGTTTTAAACCCTAAACTGAACTTTTTTCCATTCAGTCAGCATTAGGGTTTTAAACCCTAAACTGAACTTTTCCTGTAGTCAGCATTAGGGTTTTAAACCCTAAACTGAACTTTTTAAACCCTAAACTGAACTTTTTCCTGTAGTCACAGTCAGCATTAGGGTTTTAAACCCTAATCTGAACTCTTTTCCATTCAGTCAGCATTAGGGTTTTAAACCCTAAACTGAACTTTTTCCATTCAGTCAGCATTAAGGTTTTAAACCCTAAACTGAACTCTTTCCTTTAATCAGGATTATGGTTTTAAACACTAAACTGAACTTTTCCCTTAAGTCAGCATTAGGGTTTTAAACCCTAAACTGAACTTTTCCTATAGTCAGTATTAGGGTTTTAAACCCTAAACTGAACTCTTTTTCATTCAGTCAGCATTAGGGTTTTAAACCCTAAACTGAACTTTTTCCTGTAGTCAGAGTCAGCATTAGGGTTTTAAACCCTAAACTGAACTCTGGAGAGTCCCTTTGTAAACTGAACTTTTCCATTTAAACCCTGGAGAGTCCCTTTGTAAACTGAACTTTTCCATTTAGTCAGCATTAGGGTTTTAAACCCTAAACAGAACTCTTTTCCATTCAGTCAGCATTAGGGTTTTAAACCCTAAACTGAACTTTTCTTGTAGTCAGCATTAGGGTTTTAAACCCTAAACTAAACTCTTTCCTTTAGTCAGCATTAGGGTTTTAAACCCTAAACTGAACATTCCCTTTAGTCAGCATTAGGGTTTTAAACCCTAAACTGAACTTTTTCCCATTCAGTCAGTATTAGGGTTTAAAACCCTAAACTGAACTTTTTCCATTCAGTCAGCATTAGGGTTTTAAACCCTAAACTGAACTCTTTCCGGCCAGTCAGTATTAGGGTTTTAAACCCTAAACTGAACTTTCCCTTTAGTCAGCATTAGGGGTTTAAACCCTAAACTGAACTTTTTCCTATTCAGTCAGTATTAGGGTTTTAAACCCTAAACTGAACTTTTTCCATTCAGTCAGCATTAGGGTTTTAAACCCTAAACTGAACTCTTTCCAGCCAGTCAGTATTAGGGTTTTAAACCCTAAACTGAACTTTCCCTTTAGTCAGCATTAGGGTTTTAAACCCTAAACTAAACTCTTTCCTTCAGTCAACATTAAGGTTTTAAACCCTAAACTAAACTTTTTCCTGTAGTCAGAGTCAGCATTAGGGTTTTAAACCCTAAACTAAACTCTTTCCTTCAGTCAGCATTAGGGTTTTAAACCCTAAACTAAACTTTCCCTTTAGTCAGCATTAGGGTTTTAAACCCTAAACTGAACTTTTTCCCATTCAGTCAGTATTAGGGTTTTAAACCCTAAACTGAACTTTTCCTGTAGTCAGCATTAGGGTTTTAAACCCTAAACTGAACTCTTTCCAGTCAGTCAGTATTAGGGTTTTAAACCCTAAACTGAACTTTCCCTTTAGTCAGCATTAGAGTTTTAAACCCTAAACTGAACTTTCCCTTTAGTCAGCATTAGGGTTTTAAACCCTAAACTGAACTTTTTCCCATTCAGTTAGTATTAGGGTTTTAAACCCTAAACTGAACTTTTTCCATTCAGTCAGCATTAGGGTTTTAAACCCTAAACTGAACTCTTTCCAGCCAGTCAGTATTAGGGTTTTAAACCCTAAACTGAACTTTCCCTTTAGACATCATTAGAGTTTTAAACCCTAAACTGAACTCTTTCCTTTAGTTAGCATTAGGGTTTTAAACCCTAAACTGAACTTTTCTATTTAGTCAGCATTAGGGTTTTAAACCCTAAACTGAACTTTTTTCCATTCAGTCAGCATTAGGGTTTTAAACCCTAAACTGAACTTTTCCTGTAGTCAGCATTAGGGTTTTAAACCCTAAACTGAACTTTTTAAACCCTAAACTGAACTTTTTCCTGTAGTCACAGTCAGCATTAGGGTTTTAAACCCTAATCTGAACTCTTTTCCATTCAGTCAGCATTAGGGTTTTAAACCCTAAACTGAACTTTTTCCATTCAGTCAGCATTAAGGTTTTAAACCCTAAACTGAACTCTTTCCTTTAATCAGGATTATGGTTTTAAACACTAAACTGAACTTTTCCCTTAAGTCAGCATTAGGGTTTTAAACCCTAAACTGAACTTTTTCCCATTCAGTCAGTATTAGGGTTTTAAACCCTAAACTGAACTTTTCCTGTAGTCAGCATTAGGGTTTTAAACCCTAAACTGAACTCTTTCCAGTCAGTCAGTATTAGGGTTTTAAACCCTAAACTGAACTTTCCCTTTAGTCAGCATTAGAGTTTTAAACCCTAAACTAAACTTTCCCTTTAGTCAGCATTAGGGTTTTAAACCCTAAACTGAACTGTTTCCTTTAGTCAGCATTAGGGTTTTAAACCCTAAACTGAACTTTCCCTTTAGTTAGCATTAGGGTTTTAAACCCTAAACTGAACTTTTTCCCATTCAGTCAGTATTAGGGTTTTAAACCCTAAACTGAACTTTTTCCATTCAGTCAGCATTAGGGTTTTAAACTCTAAACTTAACTCTTTCCAGCCAGTCAGTATTAGGGTTTTAAACCCTAAACTGAACTTTCCCTTTAGTCAGCATTAGGGTTTTAAACCCTAAACTGAATTTTTTCCCATTCAGTCAGTATTAGGGTTTTCAACCCTAAACCGAACATTTTCCATTCAGTCAGCATTAGGGTTTTAAACCCTAAACTGAACTCTTTCCAGCCAGTCAGTATTAGGGTTTTAAACCCTAAACTGAACTTTCCCTTTAGTCAGCATTAGAGTTTTAAACCCTAAACTAAACTTTTTCCATTTAGTCAGCATTAGGGTTTTAAACCCTAAACTGAACTTTTTCCCATTCAGTCAGTATTCGGGTTTTAAACCCTAAACTGAACTCTTTCCAGCCATTCAGTATTAGGGTTTTAAACCCTAAACTGAACTTTCCCTTTAGTCACCATTAGGGTTTTAAACCCTAAACTGAACTTTTTTCCATTCAGTCAGTATTAGGGTTTTAAACCCTAAACTGAACTTTTTCCATTCAGTCAGCATTAGGGTTTTAAACCCTAAACTGAACTCTTTCCAGCCAGTTAGTATTAGGGTTTTAAACCCTAAACTGAACTTTCCCTTTAGTCAGCATTAGGGTTTTAAACCCTAAACTGAACTCTTTCGTTTAGTCAGCATTAGGGTTTTAAACCCTAAACTAAACTTTCCCTTTAGTCAGCATTAGGGTTTTAAACCCTAAACTGAACTTTTTCCCATTCAGTCAGAATTAGGGTTTTAAACCCTAAACTGAACTTTTTCCATTCAGTCAGCATTAGGGTTTTAAACCCTAAAGTGAACTCTTTCCAGCCAGTCAGTATTAGGGTTTTAAACCCTAAACTGATCTTTCCCTTTAGTCAGCATTAGGGTTTTAAACCCTAAACTAAACTCTTTCCTTTAGTCAGCATTAGGGTTTTAAACCCTAAACTGAACATTCCCTTTAGTCAGCATTAGGGTTTTAAACCCTAAACTGAACTTTTTCCCATTCAGTCAGTATTAGGGTTTAAAACCCTAAACTGAACTTTTTCCATTCAGTCAGCATTAGGGTTTTAAACCCTAAACTGAACTCTTTCCGGCCAGTCAGTATTAGGGTTTTAAACCCTAAACTGAACTTTCCCTTTAGTCAGCATTAGGGGTTTAAACCCTAAACTGAACTTTTTCCTATTCAGTCAGTATTAGGGTTTTAAACCCTAAACTGAACTTTTTCCATTCAGTCAGCATTAGGGTTTTAAACCCTAAACTGAACTCTTTCCAGCCAGTCAGTATTAGGGTTTTAAACCCTAAACTGAACTTTCCCTTTAGTCAGCATTAGGGTTTTAAACCCTAAACTAAACTCTTTCCTTCAGTCAACATTAAGGTTTTAAACCCTAAACTAAACTTTTTCCTGTAGTCAGAGTCAGCATTAGGGTTTTAAACCCTAAACTAAACTCTTTCCTTCAGTCAGCATTAGGGTTTTAAACCCTAAACTAAACTTTCCCTTTAGTCAGCATTAGGGTTTTAAACCCTAAACTGAACTTTTTCCCATTCAGTCAGTATTAGGGTTTTAAACCCTAAACTGAACTTTTCCTGTAGTCAGCATTAGGGTTTTAAACCCTAAACTGAACTCTTTCCAGTCAGTCAGTATTAGGGTTTTAAACCCTAAACTGAACTTTCCCTTTAGTCAGCATTAGAGTTTTAAACCCTAAACTGAACTTTCCCTTTAGTCAGCATTAGGGTTTTAAACCCTAAACTGAACTTTTTCCCATTCAGTTAGTATTAGGGTTTTAAACCCTAAACTGAACTTTTTCCATTCAGTCAGCATTAGGGTTTTAAACCCTAAACTGAACTCTTTCCAGCCAGTCAGTATTAGGGTTTTAAACCCTAAACTGAACTTTCCCTTTAGACATCATTAGAGTTTTAAACCCTAAACTGAACTCTTTCCTTTAGTTAGCATTAGGGTTTTAAACCCTAAACTGAACTTTTCTATTTAGTCAGCATTAGGGTTTTAAACCCTAAACTGAACTTTTTTCCATTCAGTCAGCATTAGGGTTTTAAACCCTAAACTGAACTTTTCCTGTAGTCAGCATTAGGGTTTTAAACCCTAAACTGAACTTTTTAAACCCTAAACTGAACTTTTTCCTGTAGTCACAGTCAGCATTAGGGTTTTAAACCCTAATCTGAACTCTTTTCCATTCAGTCAGCATTAGGGTTTTAAACCCTAAACTGAACTTTTTCCATTCAGTCAGCATTAAGGTTTTAAACCCTAAACTGAACTCTTTCCTTTAATCAGGATTATGGTTTTAAACACTAAACTGAACTTTTCCCTTAAGTCAGCATTAGGGTTTTAAACCCTAAACTGAACTTTTCCTATAGTCAGTATTAGGGTTTTAAACCCTAAACTGAACTCTTTTTCATTCAGTCAGCATTAGGGTTTTAAACCCTAAACTGAACTTTTTCCTGTAGTCAGAGTCAGCATTAGGGTTTTAAACCCTAAACTGAACTCTGGAGAGTCCCTTTGTAAACTGAACTTTTCCATTTAAACCCTGGAGAGTCCCTTTGTAAACTGAACTTTTCCATTTAGTCAGCATTAGGGTTTTAAACCCTAAACAGAACTCTTTTCCATTCAGTCAGCATTAGGGTTTTAAACCCTAAACTGAACTTTTCTTGTAGTCAGCATTAGGGTTTTAAACCCTAAACTGAACTCTTTTCCATTCAGTCAGCATTAGGGTTTTAAACCCTAAACTAAACTTTTTCCTGTAGTCAGAGTCAGCATTAGGGTTTTAAACCCTAAACTAAACTCTTTCCAGCCAGTCAGTATTAGGGTTTTAAACCCTAAACTAAACTTTCCCTTTAGTCAGCATTAGAGTTTTAAACCCTAAACTAAACTCTTTCCTTCAGTCAGCATTAGGGTTTTAAACCCTAAACTGAACTTTTTCCATTCAGTCAGCATTAGGGTTTTAAACCCTAAACTGAACTCTTTCCTTTAGTCAGCACTGGGGTTTTAAACTCTAAACTGAACTTTTTCCATTCAGTCAGCATTAGGGTTTTAAACCCTAAACTGAACTCTTTCCTTTAGTCAGCATTAGGGTTTTAAATCCTAAACTGAACTTTTTCCATTCAGTCAGCATTAGGGTTTTAAACCATAAACTAAACTGTTTCCTTTAGTCAGTATTAGGGTTTTAAACCCTAAACTGAACTTTTTTCATTCAGTCAGCATTAGGGTTTTAAACCCTAAACTGAACTCTTTCCTTTAGT
Source organism: Nicotiana tabacum (assembly GCF_000715075.1). Lineage (NCBI taxonomy): Eukaryota > Viridiplantae > Streptophyta > Magnoliopsida > Solanales > Solanaceae > Nicotiana > Nicotiana tabacum. The sequence goes on from NW_027438506.1 coordinate 65,427, forward strand.
CAGCATTAGAGTTTTAAACCCTAAACTGAACTTTTTCCATTTAGTCAGCATTAGGGTTTAAAACCCTAAACAGAACTTTTTCCATTCAGTCAGCATTAGGGTTTTAAACCCTAAACTGAACTTTCCCTTTAGTCAGCATTAGGGTTTTAAACCCTAAACTGAACTCTTTCCTTTAGTCAGCATTAGGGTTTTAAACCCTAAACTGAACTTTTTCCATTCAGTCAGCATTAGGGTTTTAAACCCTAAACTGAACTCTTTCCTTTAGTCAGCATTAGGGTTTTAAATCCTAAACTGAACTTTTTCCATTCAGTCAGCATTAGGGTTTTAAACCATAAACTAAACTGTTTCCTTTAGTCAGTATTAGGGTTTTAAACCCTAAACTGAACTTTTTCCATTCAGTCAGCATTAGGGTTTTAAACCCTAAACTGAACTCTTTCCTTTAGTCAGCATTAGAGTTTTAAACCCTAAACTGAACTTTTTCCATTTAGTCAGCATTAGGGTTTAAAACCCTAAACAGAACTTTTTCCATTCAGTCAGCATTAGGGTTTTAAACCCTAAACTGAACTTTCCCTTTAGTCAGCATTAGGGTTTTAAACCCTAAACTGAACTCTTTCCTTTAGTCAGCATTAGGGTTTTAAACCCTAAACTGAACTTTTTCCATTCAGTCAGCATTAGGGTTTTAAACCCTAAACTGAACTCTTTCCAGCCAGTCAGTATTAGGGTTTTAAACCCTAAACTGAACTTTCCCTTTAGTCAGCATTAGGGTTTTAAACCCTAAACTAAACTCTTTCCTTTAGTCAGCATTAGGGTTTTAAACCCTAAACTGAACTTTCCCTTTAGTCAGCATTAGGGTTTTAAACCCTAAACTGAACTTTTTCCCATTCAGTCAGTATTAGGGTTTTAAACCCTAAACTGAACTTTTTCCATTCAGTCAGCATTAGGGTTTTAAACCCTAAACTGAACTCTTTCCAGCCAGTCAGTATTAGGGTTTGAAACCCTAAACTGAACTTTCCCTTTAGTCAGCATTAGGGGTTTAAACCCTAAACTGAACTTTTTCCCATTCAGTCATTATTAGGGTTTTAAACCCTAAACTGAACTTTTTCCATTCAGTCAGCATTAGGGTTTTAAACCCTAAACTGAACTCTTTCCAGCCAGTCAATATTAGGGTTTTAAACCCTAACTTTCCTTATAATCAGCATTAGGGTTTTAAACCCTAAACTAAACTCTTTCCTTCAGTCAGCATTAGGGTTTTAAACCCTAAACTAAACTTTCCCTTTAGTAAGCATTAGGGTTTTAAACCCTAAACTGAATTTTTTCCCATTCAGTCAGTATTAGGGTTTTAAACCCTAAACTGAACTTTTTCCTTTCAGTCAGCATTAGGGTTTTAAACCCTAAACTGAACTCTTTCCAGTCAGTCAGTATTAGGGTTTTAAACCCTAAACTGAACTTTCCCATTAGTCAGCATTAGAGTTTTAAACCCTAAACTAAACTCTTTCCTTCAGTCAGCATTAGGTTTTTAAACCCTAAACTGAACTTTTTCCATTCAGTCAGCATTAGGAATTTAAAACCCTAAACTAAACTCTTTCCATTCAGTCAGCATTGGGGTTTTAAACCCTAAACTGAACTTTTTCCATTCAGTCAGCATTAGGGTTTTAAACCCTAAACTGAACTCTTTCCTTTAGTCAGCATTAGGGTTTTAAATCCTAAACTGAACTTTTTCCATTCAGTCAGCATTAGGGTTTTAAACCCTAAACTGAACTGTTTCCTTTAGTCAGCATTAGGGTTTTAAACCCTAAACTGAACTTTTTCAATTCAGTCAGCATTAGGGTTTTAAACCCTAAACTGAACTCTTTCCTTTAGTCAGCATTAGGGTTTTAAACCCTAAACTGAACTTTTTCCATTTAGTCAGCATTAGGGTTTTAAACCCTAAACTGAACTTTTTCCATTCAGTCAGCATTAGGGTCTTAAACCCTAAACTGAACTTTCCCTTTAGTCATCATTAGGGTTTTAAACCCTAAACTGAACTCTTTCCTTTAGTCAGCATTAGGGTTTTAAACCCTAAACTGAACTTTTCCATTTATTCAGCATTAGGGTTTTAGACCCTAAATTGAACTCTTTTTCATTCAGTCAGCATTAGGGTTTTAAACCCTAAACTGAACTTTTCCTGTAGTCAGCATTAGGGTTTTAAACCCTAAACTGAACTCTTTTCCATTCAGTCAGCATTAGGATTTTAAACCCTAAACTGAACTTTTTCCTGTAGTCAGAGTCAGCATTAGGGTTTTAAACCCTAAACTGAATTCTTTTCCATTCAGTCAGCATTAGGGTTTTAAACCCTAAACTGAACTCTTTTCCATTCAGTCAGCATTAGGGTTTTAAACCCTAAACTAAACTTTTTCCATTCAGCCAGCATTAAGGTTTTAAACCCTAAACTAAACTCTTTCCTTTAATCAGGATTAGGGTTTTAAACCCTAAACTGAACTTTTCCCTTCAGTCAGCATTAGGGTTTTAGACCCTAAACTGAACTTTTCCTGTAGTCAGCATTAGGGTTTTAAACCCTAAACTGAACTCTTTTCCATTCAGTCAGCATTAGGGTTTTAAACCCTAAACTGAACTTTTTCCTGTAGTCAGAGTCAGCATTAGGGTTTTAAACCCTAAACTGAACTCTTTCCAGCCAGTCAGTATTAGGGTTTTAAACTCTAAACTTAACTTTCCCTTTAGTCAGCATTAGGGTTTTAAACCCTAAACTGAACTGTTTCCTTTAGTCAGCATTAGGGTTTTAAACCCTAAACTGAACTTTCCCTTTAGTTAGCATTAGGGTTTTAAACCCTAAACTGAACTTTTTCCCATTCAGTCAGTATTAGGGTTTTAAACCCTAAACTGAACTTTTTCCATTCAGTCAGCATTAGGGTTTTAAACTCTAAACTTAACTCTTTCCAGCCAGTCAGTATTAGGGTTTTAAACCCTAAACTGAACTTTCCCTTTAGTCAGCATTAGGGTTTTAAACCCTAAACTAAACTCTTTCCTTCAGTCAGCATTAGGGTTTTAAACCCTAAACTAAACTTTCCCTTTAGTCAGCATTAGGGTTTTAAACCCTAAACTGAACTTTTTCCCATTCAGTCAGTATTAGGGTTTTAAACCCTAAACTGAACTTTTCCTGTAGTCAGCATTAGGGTTTTAAACCCTAAACTGAACTCTTTCCAGTCAGTCAGTATTAGGGTTTTAAACCCTAAACTGAACTTTCCCTTTAGTCAGCATTAGAGTTTTAAACCCTAAACTGAACTTTCCCTTTAGTCAGCATTAGGGTTTTAAACCCTAAACTAAACTCTTTCCTTCAGTCAGCATTAGGGTTTTAAACCCTAAACTAAACTTTCCCTTTAGTCAGCATTAGGGTTTTAAACCCTAAACTGAACTTTTTCCCATTCAGTCAGTATTAGGGTTTTAAACCCTAAACTGAACTTTTCCTGTAGTCAGCATTAGGGTTTTAAACCCTAAACTGAACTCTTTCCAGTCAGTCAGTATTAGGGTTTTAAACCCTAAACTGAACTTTCCCTTTAGTCAGCATTAGAGTTTTAAACCCTAAACTAAACTTTCCCTTTAGTCAGCATTAGGGTTTTAAACCCTAAACTGAACTGTTTCCTTTAGTCAGCATTAGGGTTTTAAACCCTAAACTGAACTTTCCCTTTAGTTAGCATTAGGGTTTTAAACCCTAAACTGAACTTTTTCCCATTCAGTCAGTATTAGGGTTTTAAACCCTAAACTGAACTTTTTCCATTCAGTCAGCATTAGGGTTTTAAACTCTAAACTTAACTCTTTCCAGCCAGTCAGTATTAGGGTTTTAAACCCTAAACTGAACTTTCCCTTTAGTCAGCATTAGGGTTTTAAACCCTAAACTGAATTTTTTCCCATTCAGTCAGTATTAGGGTTTTCAACCCTAAACCGAACATTTTCCATTCAGTCAGCATTAGGGTTTTAAACCCTAAACTGAACTCTTTCCAGCCAGTCAGTATTAGGGTTTTAAACCCTAAACTGAACTTTCCCTTTAGTCAGCATTAGAGTTTTAAACCCTAAACTAAACTTTTTCCATTTAGTCAGCATTAGGGTTTTAAACCCTAAACTGAACTTTTTCCCATTCAGTCAGTATTCGGGTTTTAAACCCTAAACTGAACTCTTTCCAGCCATTCAGTATTAGGGTTTTAAACCCTAAACTGAACTTTCCCTTTAGTCACCATTAGGGTTTTAAACCCTAAACTGAACTTTTTTCCATTCAGTCAGTATTAGGGTTTTAAACCCTAAACTGAACTTTTTCCATTCAGTCAGCATTAGGGTTTTAAACCCTAAACTGAACTCTTTCCAGCCAGTTAGTATTAGGGTTTTAAACCCTAAACTGAACTTTCCCTTTAGTCAGCATTAGGGTTTTAAACCCTAAACTGAACTCTTTCGTTTAGTCAGCATTAGGGTTTTAAACCCTAAACTAAACTTTCCCTTTAGTCAGCATTAGGGTTTTAAACCCTAAACTGAACTTTTTCCCATTCAGTCAGAATTAGGGTTTTAAACCCTAAACTGAACTTTTTCCATTCAGTCAGCATTAGGGTTTTAAACCCTAAAGTGAACTCTTTCCAGCCAGTCAGTATTAGGGTTTTAAACCCTAAACTGATCTTTCTCTTTAGTCAGCATTAGGGTTTTAAACCCTAAACTAAACTCTTTCCTTTAGTCAGCATTAGGGTTTTAAACCCTAAACTGAACATTCCCTTTAGTCAGCATTAGGGTTTTAAACCCTAAACTGAACTTTTTCCCATTCAGTCAGTATTTAGGGTTTAAAACCCTAAACTGAACTTTTTCCATTCAGTCAGCATTAGGGTTTTAAACCCTAAACTGAACTCTTTCCGGCCAGTCAGTATTAGGGTTTTAAACCCTAAACTGAACTTTCCCTTTAGTCAGCATTAGGGGTTTAAACCCTAAACTGAACTTTTTCCTATTCAGTCAGTATTAGGGTTTTAAACCCTAAACTGAACTTTTTCCATTCAGTCAGCATTAGGGTTTTAAACCCTAAACTGAACTCTTTCCAGCCAGTCAGTATTAGGGTTTTAAACCCTAAACTGAACTTTCCCTTTAGTCAGCATTAGGGTTTTAAACCCTAAACTAAACTCTTTCCTTCAGTCAACATTAAGGTTTTAAACCCTAAACTAAACTTTTTCCTGTAGTCAGAGTCAGCATTAGGGTTTTAAACCCTAAACTAAACTCTTTCCTTCAGTCAGCATTAGGGTTTTAAACCCTAAACTAAACTTTCCCTTTAGTCAGCATTAGGGTTTTAAACCCTAAACTGAACTTTTTCCCATTCAGTCAGTATTAGGGTTTTAAACCCTAAACTGAACTTTTCCTGTAGTCAGCATTAGGGTTTTAAACCCTAAACTGAACTCTTTCCAGTCAGTCAGTATTAGGGTTTTAAACCCTAAACTGAACTTTCCCTTTAGTCAGCATTAGAGTTTTAAACCCTAAACTGAACTTTCCCTTTAGTCAGCATTAGGGTTTTAAACCCTAAACTAAACTCTTTCCTTCAGTCAGCATTAGGGTTTTAAACCCTAAACTAAACTTTCCCTTTAGTCAGCATTAGGGTTTTAAACCCTAAACTGAACTTTTTCCCATTCAGTCAGTATTAGGGTTTTAAACCCTAAACTGAACTTTTCCTGTAGTCAGCATTAGGGTTTTAAACCCTAAACTGAACTCTTTCCAGTCAGTCAGTATTAGGGTTTTAAACCCTAAACTGAACTTTCCCTTTAGTCAGCATTAGAGTTTTAAACCCTAAACTAAACTTTCCCTTTAGTCAGCATTAGGGTTTTAAACCCTAAACTGAACTGTTTCCTTTAGTCAGCATTAGGGTTTTAAACCCTAAACTGAACTTTCCCTTTAGTTAGCATTAGGGTTTTAAACCCTAAACTGAACTTTTTCCCATTCAGTCAGTATTAGGGTTTTAAACCCTAAACTGAACTTTTTCCATTCAGTCAGCATTAGGGTTTTAAACTCTAAACTTAACTCTTTCCAGCCAGTCAGTATTAGGGTTTTAAACCCTAAACTGAACTTTCCCTTTAGTCAGCATTAGGGTTTTAAACCCTAAACTGAATTTTTTCCCATTCAGTCAGTATTAGGGTTTTCAACCCTAAACCGAACATTTTCCATTCAGTCAGCATTAGGGTTTTAAACCCTAAACTGAACTCTTTCCAGCCAGTCAGTATTAGGGTTTTAAACCCTAAACTGAACTTTCCCTTTAGTCAGCATTAGAGTTTTAAACCCTAAACTAAACTTTTTCCATTTAGTCAGCATTAGGGTTTTAAACCCTAAACTGAACTTTTTCCCATTCAGTCAGTATTCGGGTTTTAAACCCTAAACTGAACTCTTTCCAGCCATTCAGTATTAGGGTTTTAAACCCTAAACTGAACTTTCCCTTTAGTCACCATTAGGGTTTTAAACCCTAAACTGAACTTTTTTCCATTCAGTCAGTATTAGGGTTTTAAACCCTAAACTGAACTTTTTCCATTCAGTCAGCATTAGGGTTTTAAACCCTAAACTGAACTCTTTCCAGCCAGTTAGTATTAGGGTTTTAAACCCTAAACTGAACTTTCCCTTTAGTCAGCATTAGGGTTTTAAACCCTAAACTGAACTCTTTCGTTTAGTCAGCATTAGGGTTTTAAACCCTAAACTAAACTTTCCCTTTAGTCAGCATTAGGGTTTTAAACCCTAAACTGAACTTTTTCCCATTCAGTCAGAATTAGGGTTTTAAACCCTAAACTGAACTTTTTCCATTCAGTCAGCATTAGGGTTTTAAACCCTAAAGTGAACTCTTTCCAGCCAGTCAGTATTAGGGTTTTAAACCCTAAACTGATCTTTCCCTTTAGTCAGCATTAGGGTTTTAAACCCTAAACTAAACTCTTTCCTTTAGTCAGCATTAGGGTTTTAAACCCTAAACTGAACATTCCCTTTAGTCAGCATTAGGGTTTTAAACCCTAAACTGAACTTTTTCCCATTCAGTCAGTATTAGGGTTTAAAACCCTAAACTGAACTTTTTCCATTCAGTCAGCATTAGGGTTTTAAACCCTAAACTGAACTCTTTCCGGCCAGTCAGTATTAGGGTTTTAAACCCTAAACTGAACTTTCCCTTTAGTCAGCATTAGGGGTTTAAACCCTAAACTGAACTTTTTCCTATTCAGTCAGTATTAGGGTTTTAAACCCTAAACTGAACTTTTTCCATTCAGTCAGCATTAGGGTTTTAAACCCTAAACTGAACTCTTTCCAGCCAGTCAGTATTAGGGTTTTAAACCCTAAACTGAACTTTCCCTTTAGTCAGCATTAGGGTTTTAAACCCTAAACTAAACTCTTTCCTTCAGTCAACATTAAGGTTTTAAACCCTAAACTAAACTTTTTCCTGTAGTCAGAGTCAGCATTAGGGTTTTAAACCCTAAACTGAACTTTCCCTTTAGTCACCATTAGGGTTTTAAACCCTAAACTGAACTTTTTTCCATTCAGTCAGTATTAGGGTTTTAAACCCTAAACTGAACTTTTTCCATTCAGTCAGCATTAGGGTTTTAAACCCTAAACTGAACTCTTTCCAGCCAGTTAGTATTAGGGTTTTAAACCCTAAACTGAACTTTCCCTTTAGTCAGCATTAGGGTTTTAAACCCTAAACTGAACTCTTTCGTTTAGTCAGCATTAGGGTTTTAAACCCTAAACTAAACTTTCCCTTTAGTCAGCATTAGGGTTTTAAACCCTAAACTGAACTTTTTCCCATTCAGTCAGAATTAGGGTTTTAAACCCTAAACTGAACTTTTTCCATTCAGTCAGCATTAGGGTTTTAAACCCTAAAGTGAACTCTTTCCAGCCAGTCAGTATTAGGGTTTTAAACCCTAAACTGATCTTTCCCTTTAGTCAGCATTAGGGTTTTAAACCCTAAACTAAACTCTTTCCTTTAGTCAGCATTAGGGTTTTAAACCCTAAACTGAACATTCCCTTTAGTCAGCATTAGGGTTTTAAACCCTAAACTGAACTTTTTCCCATTCAGTCAGTATTAGGGTTTTAAACCCTAAACTGAACTTTTTCCATTCAGTCAGCATTAGGGTTTTAAACCCTAAACTGAACTCTTTCCGGCCAGTCAGTATTAGGGTTTTAAACCCTAAACTGAACTTTCCCTTTAGTCAGCATTAGGGGTTTAAACCCTAAACTGAACTTTTTCCTATTCAGTCAGTATTAGGGTTTTAAACCCTAAACTGAACTTTTTCCATTCAGTCAGCATTAGGGTTTTAAACCCTAAACTGAACTCTTTCCAGCCAGTCAGTATTAGGGTTTTAAACCCTAAACTGAACTTTCCCTTTAGTCAGCATTAGGGTTTTAAACCCTAAACTAAACTCTTTCCTTCAGTCAACATTAAGGTTTTAAACCCTAAACTAAACTTTTTCCTGTAGTCAGAGTCAGCATTAGGGTTTTAAACCCTAAACTGAACTCTTTCCAGCGAGTTAGTATTAGGGTTTTAAACCCTAAACTGAACTTTCCCTTTAGTCAGCATTAGGGTTTTAAACCCTAAACTAAACTCTTTCCTTCAGTCAACATTAGGGTTTTAAACCCTAAACTAAATTTTCCCTTTAGTCAGCATTAGGGTTTTAAACCCTAAACTGAACTTTTTCCCATTCAGTCAGTATTAGGGTTTTAAACCCTAAACTGAACTTTTTCCATTCAGTCAGCATTAGGGTTTTAAACCATAAACTGAACTCTTTCCAGCCAGTCAGTATTAGGGTTTTAAACCCTAAATTGAACTTTCCCTTTAGTCAGCATTAGAGTTTTAAACCCTAAACTAAACTCTTTCCTTCAGTCAGCATTAGGGTTTTAAACCCTAACCTGAACTTTTTCCATTCAGTCAACATTAGGGTTTTAAACCCTAAACTGAACTCTTTCCTTTAGTCAGCATTGGGGTTTTAAACCCTAAACTGAACTTTTTCCATTCAGTCAGCATTAGGGTTTTAAACCCTAATCTGAACTTTTTCCATTCAGTCAGCATTAGGGTTTTAAACCCTAAACTGAACTCTTTCCTTTAGTCAGCATTGGGGTTTTAAACCCTAAACTGAACTTTTTCCATTCAGTCAGCATTAAGGTTTTAAACCCTAAACTGAACTCTTTCCTTTAATCAGGATTATGGTTTTAAACCCTAAACTGAACTTTTCCCTTAAGTCAGCATTAGGGTTTTAAACCCTAAACTGAACTTTTCCTATAGTAAGTATTAGGGTTTTAAACCCTAAACTGAACTCTTTTTCATTCAGTCAGCATTAGGGTTTTAAACCCTAAACTAAACTTTTTCCTGTAGTCAGAGTCAGCATTAGGGTTTTAAACCCTAAACTGAACTCTTTTCCATTCAGTCAGCACTAGGGTTTTAAACCCTAAACTGAACTCTTTCCAGCCAGTCAGTATTAGGATTTTAAACCCTAAACTGAACTTTCCCTTTAGTCAGCATTAGGGTTTTAAACCCTAAACTAAACTCTTTCCTTCAGTCAGCATTAGGGTTTTAAACCCTAAACTAAACTTTCCCTTTAGTCAGCATTAGGGTTTTAAACCCTAAACTGAACTTTTTCCCATTCAGTCAGTATTAGGGTTTTAAACCCTAAACTGAACTTTTCCTGTAGTCAGCATTAGGGTTTTAAACCCTAAACTGAACTCTTTCCAGTCAGTCAGTATTAGGGTTTTAAACCCTAAACTGAACTTTCCCTTTAGTCAGCATTAGAGTTTTAAACCCTAAACTAAACTTTCCCTTTAGTCAGCATTAGGGTTTTAAACCCTAAACTGAACTGTTTCCTTTAGTAAGCATTAGGGTTTTAAACCCTAAACTGAACTTTTTCCATTCAGTCAGCATTAGGGTTTTAAACCCTAAACTGAACTCTTTCCTTTAGTCAGCATTAGAGTTTTAAACCCTAAACTGAACTTTTTCCATTTAAACCCTGGAGAGTCCCTTTGTAAACTGAACTTTTCCATTTAGTCAGCATTAGGGTTTTAAACCCTAAACAGAACTCTTTTCCATTCAGTCAGCATTAGGGTTTTAAACCCTAAACTGAACTTTTCCTGTAGTCAGCATTAGGGTTTTAAACCCTAAACTGAACTCTTTTCCATTCAGTCAGCATTAGGGTTTTAAACCCTAAACTAAACTTTTTCCTGTAGTCAGAGTCAGCATTAGGGTTTTAAACCCTAAACTGAACTCTTTTCCATTCAGTCAGCATTAGGGTTTTAAACCCTATACTGAACTCTTTTCCATTCAATCAGCATTAGGGTTTTAAACCCTAAACTGAACTTTTTCCATTCAGTCAGTATTACGGTTTTAAACCCTAAACTGAACTCTTTCCTTTAATCAGGATTAGGGTTTTAAACCCTAAACTGAACTTTTTCCTTTAATTAGGATTAGGGTTTTAAACCCTAAACTGAACTTTTTCCTTTAATCAGGATTAGGGTTTTAAACCCTAAACTGAACTTTTCCCTTTAATCATGATTAGGGTTTTAAACCCTAAACTGAACTTTCCCTTTAGTCAGCATTAGGGTTTTAAACCCCAAACTGAACTCTTTCCTTTAGTCAGCATTAGGGTTTTAAACCCTAAACAGAACTTTCCCTTTAGTCAGCATTAGGGTTTTAAACCCTAAACTGAACTTTTTCCCATTCAGTTAGTATTAGGGTTTTAAACCCTAAACTGAACTTTTTCCATTCAGTCAGCATTAGGGTTTTAAACCCTAAACTGAACTCTTTCCAGCCAGTCAGTATTAGGGTTTTAAACCCTAAACTGAACTTTCCCTTTAGACATCATTAGAGTTTTAAACCCTAAACTGAACTCTTTCCTTTAGTTAGCATTAGGGTTTTAAACCCTAAACTGAACTTTTCTATTTAGTCAGCATTAGGGTTTTAAACCCTAAACTGAACTTTTTTCCATTCAGTCAGCATTAGGGTTTTAAACCCTAAACTGAACTTTTCCTGTAGTCAGCATTAGGGTTTTAAACCCTAAACTGAACTTTTTAAACCCTAAACTGAACTTTTTCCTGTAGTCACAGTCAGCATTAGGGTTTTAAACCCTAATCTGAACTCTTTTCCATTCAGTCAGCATTAGGGTTTTAAACCCTAAACTGAACTTTTTCCATTCAGTTAGCATTAAGGTTTTAAACCCTAAACTGAACTCTTTCCTTTAATCAGGATTATGGTATTAAACACTAAACTGAACTTTTCCCTTAAGTCAGCATTAGGGTTTTAAACCCTAAACTGAACTTTTCCTATAGTCAGTATTAGGGTTTTAAACCCTAAACTGAACTCTTTTTCATTCAGTCAGCATTAGGGTTTTAAACCCTAAACTGAACTTTTTCCTGTAGTCAGAGTCAGCATTAGGGTTTTAAACCCTAAACTGAACTCTGGAGAGTCCCTTTGTAAACTGAACTTTTCCATTTAAACCCTGGAGAGTCCCTTTGTAAACTGAACTTTTCCATTTAGTCAGCATTAGGGTTTTAAACCCTAAATAGAACTCTTTTCCATTCAGTCAGCATTAGGGTTTTAAACCCTAAACTGAACTT